>NW_014556992.1:289600-332100 GCF_001313825.1 Dinoponera quadriceps | reverse complement strand
GGGGGGGGGGGGGGGGAATGCAAATGCACTCCGCTTGATCGAAATATAAAAGATATCGCGGCAGTCACGAGTCGTGTCCGCCTGTGACACGGCTCACCTCGTGGACACTCCATAAGGTGTACGAGCACGTAACGAAACTTCTCAGATTTGCATCTCGACGGTGACTACTTATCACAGACGACGACGACGTTGTAGCCGGACGAACGTACAACGCCCGTGGGCGCGATGACGATTTATTTTCCCAGGAAATCCCGCACTTTTGTCGCTCCATGTCTGACCACTGGTCGATTCTCCGTCGCGCGGGGGACGGTTCCGCCCGTGAGGACTGCACGTGGGATTTGCACGTCGGTGTAATAATAACGTACCGCCGTGGTGGTCGTATCGATATCTGATAACGCGACCGTCGGATTTTCGCGGAAGTCATTATAGGTGAGAGATCGCGCACGGATCCTTTCGACATAATGTAGACACTTAGCAGACGGGGGCGGGTCGAGGGCCGTAATTATCGCGTGGGTACAATGGGAGGTCTTGGGCAACGCGAGATACGGATCGCCGGTAGGAGAATAATGCGATTAATCTTGATATAACGTGATATAAGTGGCACATAGAGCGCGAGCTCCATTTCGAGAGAGAGAGAGAGACCACATTGCTGTGGCGGGGACGCACGTTTCGGTTACCTCGACGCTCTTGTCGAGCTAGCAGACATAACAACGCGACGAGAATCACGACATCGTCGGCGGAGTCGTTCGCACCGAAACAACGCGGCGTCTGAGATCGCGACGTGCTGATAATACATCACCGATTTCTCGTCAACGGAGATTCCGACGGAATCTCGTCTGCCCTTCAATTTTCTTGAAGCGAAATTTCCAGCTCGGAAAGCAGCGTGACAGCTGAATCGCTAGAATCCAAGCGACTTTTTATCGGCATAGAAAGAATGGGTTTTCCACTCGGAATGGTCGGATGAATATTTTCATTCAAAATTCAAGAGTGGATACGATGATTTCACTATCCACCAGTAACGAATTCGCTCTAACCGATTGAAGCATTCATCCGTATGGATCAAGAATCCACTCAAGTTTCAATTAAACATTCACTCCTGCGATCTCGAATGGTAATAATTTCGCCCTCGCTTGGGGTGAAATTTCATGTTTTGAGTGGGATTTTCAGATTTCTCCGCGAGAAATTCAGGCAGTACGTAATCGATTCTCCGGCTGGGAAGTCCGAAAGAATCACGTCCGCGGAAACTCACTCGACGGCGGCGAGGCGTATTTGCCCGGCTGACTGGGTCGGGTAATTACCGGGTGACCTTGACGAACTCCTTCCGACGTTTAATTAGGAAGCGGAACGAAGAGCGTGTTCCTTTTTTCTTGAATCGCGCGGCGAATTCGCCCCTCTCTTACGTTCGCTCATTCGTTCGACGGTTCATGACGACACTTCGGACGGCTGTTCGGCTCCACCGAAACGTCCCACGGTGGTGTTAATAAGCGCGGGCTGGCTGATTTATGGATCGGATAGCGGCATCGGCTTTCGATTCGCCAGAAACCGTGCGCAGTTAATCACCGCGCGCGCGTTACGTCCGCCGTACCGCCGCGCGGCGTGTTATTAATTCGTGGCGATACACGTAGGATTGTTTTTTCGCCGGCGGGTGTGTGTACACGCGTATCGTCGCGAAATTTATGCGCACCGTCCTGATGTGCGCGGCCCTCCGTGTGGCAAAAAAAGGAGAGAGGAAGATAGGGGTGAAAACCGAGTATCCCTCGCGCGCAACGCGCGCTCCTCGGTCGCGGTGAGTTCTGAACTTCTGTTCCGGAGCAACGCGGCTGACGCGGCCGCGGTCGCTACTACTTGATGTATATCCGGGGGAGTCGCGATCCCGACAGCCAGCCGTCGCTGGTTAATGCAACCGTCTGGCACGACGCGAGAGTGCCAGCAATCGCGATGTCGCGTGAAATCATATATGACCATAGAGGAATGACATTAAAAATATTATTCGCGAGATAAGAGTCGACTCGACGTGGTAGACGGCTACTTTACAATAAGCGTGTGTTGGAAGTAAGTTCGGAAAATAAATTCCGCACGTACGTTACATTGTCCAATTTTATTTGGTCCTCCTCCCAGTTGCAAATTATTGTCGCGTCCGAACTCCAACGGTAGCTCTTACTAGTTGTTTGCCTACATTCCTTACTGGTTGTTTACTTCAGGGCCTCCGCACATAATATCTTTCTTTGTTATATCGAGTCAAATTCACAAATCAATATACAAAGTGGGGCGAAGAAACGGACGATTTTAAAAAGCCATTTATAGACTTAACTCTCGAACGATAAGGTCAGGATTGACTAAACGGTTTCGTTTATTTTACGCTGCCTGCGCATGCGCTGTTCCTCTTCTTAAAAAATGTTTCGTGTTATTTTTTAGTTCTTTGATCCATTTTGTACAGTGATTACGTGATAAATAAACAGAACAGAGCATGGGGTCAGGTCCAGCTCCACTTTCCTGGAATACGTTGAAAATCCACTTTCGTTAGAAGATTAAGAAATATTTCCAAACTCTTTATAATGCTCTATAATAATTAAATGGAATAGAACTAGAGACAAGTTGACACGCGTGTTCATTAACCTGTTTCAGTTCTAATAGTAATAGAGTAATAGATTTTTAAAATCGACCTTTTCTTTGTCTCACCCTGTACAATTATATCGTACAATTAATTCGAAGATCCATCTATTATTCTCTTCCGACAAAGATAACTATCCGTGATCTTGTGTGTATTTTATAATATTGCTAACATTGTTCATTATATTTATTTCCTGTGGGTTTTCCACGGTGCAACGCGAAGATTTTATTCCTCGTAAAGCCTGGAAGAGTTCCATTTTTAGGGCGAGAGAAAACGAGTTTTAGTAGCTTACGGATAAGAACTTGAGAATTATGTTCTACACGGTGTCGGGGTTTGCCAAGCTCCTCTCTTGGAGCGATGCCTGAAAGAGAATGGATCTATACTCCTAATTTCGAGCGTGTTTCTCCCCTTTAGGAAATAAATATTAATAAATCCCACTCGTGTGCGCTCTATCTCTTGTCGCGTCTTCCTGTAAGTAAATAGCGGAATTTCAATTGCTTCATGAATACGAAAGAATCGCTGCTTCGCGGCGGAGCTCACGCTATTCACCGAGGTTCGACCCAGAAACGTTGAAGGCTGTAACATTCCCGACGAAGCGGAACATTATACGGAAAGATTTTTATATTCTTGGGGGAAAAAATTGGTATTTTACATGGTATCATCATAAAAGTGTTCGCGGAAATTTATGACAATCGAGAACGGCAGTCTTCCCTTCGATATTCTTCCGATGTTAATCTTCAACTTTAACTTGATATTTTCTCAATTGTCTGATATCGAGCTCAAACGCTCGAAGACAAGCGCGCTTCTAATTCTTCCGGTAAAATGTGGACATTAAAAAGTTTAGCGAACACTTCAGGAACAAACTACGTAAACCAATCCAAGCGCATCCGCTTGCGCCAAATAAAAAGTTCGCTCACATACAAAACGCCTACGAGAGGCACCGTTGTTCTCAATTTTTCTGGACGACCGCCAGTTGCCAACTTTCGACGTCGTTCGCAGCCGACGCAACCGTCACATGCACGTCCTCGACGTTAATTTACAAAAAAAAAAAACATTCCGTATTAAGATCCGATATCGAGATCGCGCGGATATCTCGATGTGATTCTCGCCGACGAAAACTCCCAATAAGGGCCAGAGCTCGAGCAGTGTTCTCTCGCTGTAAATAGCGTAAAGATTTTCCGGAGCTGGCAAGCTACGCTTACGAGCTTGCGCTGGTTTCCTCTCACTCGTTTGTTCCTCCGTAGATTTTTATTCGCTGTCAACGGCGGTATCGCATCATGCACGATGCACCATTCGTGCGACTGAGCCGCGTAAGAAGAGAAAAAGAGAGGAAGGAAAGAGGAAGGAAGGAAGGCAGGCAGGCAGACAGGCAGGAAGGAAAGGCAGGCAGGCAAGCGCAGGGCGTACGCGCGACGCGCTCGCGGAAACGTCGCTATCGAGACAAATAGAAAATCAATTCCACGGACGCTTGCATCCCGCGAGGTGAATGAGCTTATTTGCTTAGCTGCTTCACCCCGGACGATCCGGTTGGGACGAAATTACGCCGATCATGAAAGTCGAATTGATTTCCTGTTGGTGGACCCGCGATAGCTGGCGATCGCCAGTCTTCCAGTTCGAAAGAGGTCGCGAAGGATTGCAGCGAGATTGCGGTCTGAATACTGAACGAGCCGGTCGCGCTGTGTCGTATCACTTGTGTTAAGACCGTTGAACGAGTGACGACGAGTCTTGAATCGGACGACGCGTTTCGAAAATCCGCGACGTTAACTAGCGAATGGAGGAACTCTTTCGAAAGAAAGAGGTAGGAGACGGCCGTTTATCGAACGGTAACCGAAGCGAGAACTTTCGATGCTAAAATCGATTCGGTAACTGGGGCGGATTAAGTATTTAAGCTAGCCGAGCGAGCGCGAGCGAGCAAACGAACGAACGAGCGAACGGAGCCGCGAATAGATGGGTGAGAATATAATAGTGATCCGCTCGCACTTAATCGCGATTAGAGATTGGCCTGATTTCGCCGTTAGAGCGGAAAGGTCACGAGTTGAGTCGAATAATAAATTAATGTTCGACCGTTCACGAATAGTTACTACGATAGGCGATCGTTTCCAACGGCGGAACTGTCGGACGTAGGATCCCCCGTTGATGAATGAACTCAATTCTGGGGGAACGTCAAGATCTCCAGGAAAGGTCGGACATTTTGATAACTAACTTCTATATTTTCCGCCGGTTTCTCTCGAAAAATATTCATAGAGAAGAAGAATTTTCAAATATTAATTTAACATTTTCGCAATTTTTCCTCCCAAAACTCCACCTAAACATTCAAGAGAGAGAGGTAAAATATGAATATTTAACTGCTACAGTTGCCGCAAAGGGTCGGAAGTGGGGGATTTCGCCGCCAATTGTCTCGCGCGATTTTTCCAGCCGGGCAAACGAGTTCGAGCACGCGGACATAACAACGCGCGTCCACGTAAACTCGCCACGCGATCTCATTAATCCAGTGAACGCGACATTATGCTTACCGAGAGCAATTGCGAGCTAATTAGTATTCTCCGCGCGCAATTTTTTTGCCACTTGTAACTCGCGTTGTATAGCAACCGGCGCGCACCCGAACCGTCTCCGTGTGATGAAAAGCAATATCATCGCCATTACACTAATGGACTGCGTTACCCGACCGCACAGTGTCGTCCAATAAGAATTATTTCGCGCGCGACCAATTATACCGCGTGAAGCCGCGCGAAAAACAAACCGTACGACGGACTCGTTAATTATTGCGCTCTGCGCCACCCTTTAAGCCACCGCCGCCCTCCGGTGCAACACCGTCGGCTCTGGACACCGTAATATCCGCCGGGAAAATTTCGCATTTTCCAGCCGCGAAGGATAAATTCAGGATGAAAGCGTGCCCCCGGAAAAATACATTTATTTATCACGTTTATTTACAAAACTAATCTCTCTCTCCTTCTCTCTTTCTCTCTCTCTCTCTTTCGGTATGCGAAAGCGCGACGCGCGAATTAGAGAGTAATGGAGTATGCGACGATAATTATAACGGTGACGGTTTTATCCCGTGCGGAATATATTTCTCGTTATATTACGCTTCAATTATAACTACTTATGCACGTGTGTGTATGCACATGACATTGCGCTAATCAGTCTATGTTTTTCCCCGTGTGTTTCAGGTAAGTCTGGTTCTGGCCGGAGCGCGAACGAGGTCGATCGCAATTATCGTTATTCTGATTAGCGGCCGATCGGCGCCGTAACGATAATTAATTACCCGATGGTACCGACGTGTTTTGGGATGCAATTTCCCAATGGACGCGGCCATATTAACACGTACGTATGTATACGTATATACGAGCAACCGCAGATATTGCCTGTGTAGGCGCGCGCGCCTACGTACACGCGTATGTTTCACCCGTGTATGTTGCACGTATTACATATGTATACGCGCACGCGGATTCGCACATATGTAGAGCGCCCTGTTGCATAGCGCGTTCAGACGCAACGGCGGAATACCACAGGTATTCGAATTCCGGATGTTCTCGTCCCGCGAGCTCGCAGGCGCTCGCCATGTTGTTCCGTTATCGTCGATCGCGCGCTAAACGTTTAATTTACTAATGAACGAATGAACGAAGGAACGACCGACCGACCGAATGAGCGAACGAATGAACGAACGAATGTTGAATTTCCCCGCGGGATCGCCGCGCCGACGCGCAGCCTGCCCGTTGTTCCCGCGACGAGTTACCAGAGCTGAGTTGAAAGCCACCCTCGCGCTATGTTAATCTCTCGTCGCGTCACAGTCGCGCCCGGATGACTCGTACCACCGTCGCGTCACGTTTAGTGACAGTTCGGCCCTTTCACGCATCGCGACATGGTCGCGTTTGATATGATCACGCGGATCTTCCTGGCTGTTTCGCGAATGAGAATGACCGACGATGTGGACGAATGTTTAAAACACATCAGCCGGAGTCCGCAATATAATCAAGTTACTAGTATTATAAATGTATACACACACACACACACAGTCGGCAGATTAAAGGTTGCAATACCATTTTTTCGATGAGTTCCACAACGCATCCCGTGTCCAATATACAGAGGAAAGGAATCAGCTGTCTATATAATAGAACTGAAATTTAGTTACCAGGCCTAGTTTTTAGCTGTGACAGCTCAAAATCAGGTACAAGAAGAATTAGCTAAATTAATTAAATTTTCGTTGTATTACATGGGCAGCCAATTTTTAGCTGTGGAACCACCTTTTTTCCGTGTTGGAGAATTTATTTTCCAATCATTCTCGAGAGACACATTTCCCGATTGGACACGAGGTGCGTTGCGAAACTCATCGAAAAAGAGTGCCGTAATCTTCAATCTGCCGATAGTACACATTCATTTCTGGATATTAACGTAAAACTGTCACGGCGAAGGATCGCTGATTTCACACATCGTTACCGTTCTCTCGAATAATTAATAAATAATAAGTTAGTAATACTTACGGTAAGTACATCATGATAATTCCATAATTTCTACTTTTATTATTATATTTCACGAGTTGGACATAATTACAGAAATTAAACGCAACAATTCATTTCCTCCGTATTGTCTTGAATGCGTGAATTATAATGAGACACGCGCATGTGCTCTATTTCGGAGATAAATCGATACGTGACTGCGTCTCGGTTGCAACTTCGAGTATCTTTCGACATCGAGCAACGCGTATTTATTTATTCAAATAATATACTCTTTCTCGCGCGTACTACTTCGCAACAGGTTGGTACGTGCGGGCATTATCCCGCCCGCGCGGAAGTTTCGCCGATCCGCAGCAATTATTAACAAGGCGCAATTTAATAACGGAGTCACTTGTAAGCGACATACAACGTTGCGCGTAATACTTGCCGTAACTCGGCCGCACTACGTGATACTTAACGCTTATCTCCACGTAATCCGCTATAATTTAATTAAGTTCGTTGTATCGCACAATCGCGGGGACACGCACGCGGTCGTTAGAAGTATAACAATTCCGATCGCTCCCGCTATTAATCAAACGTGAACGAGCGATGACGATACATTTCAACGCGTTCCACTTCTCTATTCGCCGCTATGATACGCCGCAAATCAACTTCGCGTGGGAATGAAAATTAATGTTTTTCCGTGACAAGGACGAACTGCCGGCGCGTCGTCGGAGGAAAACGAAGACTCGTTTTCGGCGCGATCGTTTCCGTCGGTGGGAAACTCGCCTGTGCGAAACGCTCGAGCAATCGCGATCCTCTCGCGATCGATTGGTCGACGAAACGATCGCGGACGAGTCGATGATCGACGTAGAATGAAGCGGCAGGACGCGGTGCACGGTTCTACAGCCGGGGACCATTACGACGCTCGTAAATAAACGACTCATTGTTAGCAGTCGGGATACGCAGGTCGAGCAAAAATGGCGAGTCGCGGGATTTATTGGCGGAGCGAGTAGAGCGATCACGTGCTGACTATGTTCATTGCCTCTCTCTCTCTCTCTCTCTGTCTTTCCCGGTCCTGCCGAGTTCTCCAGGCTCACGACTGACTAAACCGAAAATGGATTCTGACGCGTTACGTCAGCGCGACACAATACGGAAGCGTGAGCTAGATATTTATTTATGGATGAGCGATAGTGATTGCACGGAACGAAGACGACTGAAAGGGTACTTTGTCGTGCTCGCCAGCCTATTTCATTATTCGTCGGACGGAAGCGTGGCGTCGAATAGGAATCGTGATTACTATCGTTCAGCCCGTTGCGCTTCGCGAACTTTTTCGCGACGTTGACAACTTATTCATAAATACTGTCAAGCTAAGTGGAAAGAATCCATTTGTCAACAGTTAGCTTATAGTCTGCAGTTTTATTTGAATTGAGCTGAATTTTATCGTCACTGCCAATTGAGTCGGCACATGTGAGGTAGAATGCCGAGTCTCTCAAAGCATTCCAATCAGGTTGTCACTTGGAGTACAAAAGGTCCAAAAACTGACGGCGAGAATCAGTGATGGCTCGTTCCGTTATCACTAGCTAATGCCCTGGAAAAGCTCTCGTTGCTTTTCAAACGCGCGATGTTCAATTCAACCGCGTGGATTTTAACCATTTCGGGTTACGGCGCATATTTATATCACGATGTGTATTTTTATCAAACCTGAAGTACGATTATTTCGGCGTTGAATTAAAGATTTCGACGAAGTTTGTCTCTGCACATTTGCCCGTAGTTATGCAAAAAGAACTCAACTTGCATGAAGTACGTTTCGAGAAAAATGAAGATGAAAATTCGATAAATGATTTAAAAAGTATAAATAGTACTGAAATTCTTTACAATCGTTTGAGAGGTCAAGCATAATCCACTTTTTGTCTTTAAGAGTATTCATTGACAAGCTAAAAAGTAGATAAATAATATGCAACTAGTAAAAATGGCACAATTAGTAGAAAATAAGTTATTTTTTAATTAATTTCGGACGCCCATAAGACATGGATCTTTTTGTTTTACATAGAAAAACGCAGATTACCTTATTGGTAACAAAATCTCACAAATCATAATTTTGTTGGTTGGATCCTTCCTGCATAATTTTGGCCATTTATCAGTAAGACACAAATCGATGGAAAAGCAGATCCCGAGATGGTTAATCTACGATAAGGAGAGAAACTCGATTTCTCTCGGCGATCTACGCTATTTTCTCGTTTTGTCGCGCTTAGAAGACGCGTAGAATCGTCCCTTCTTCGACGATCGCCTGAACGATTACCAGTGCGATTTCTAATCATTCGTGGCTCTCACGTCGCTGGGATTCGCGCAACAACACAACAGACCACGTGGGTGCAAGAATGCGCGTGCCTCGCCCCTGCACGCGCGCGCTTGTGCGACTCCTCCACCTACGACCTGTTTTGCCGATCTTGTCGAGCGCGCTCGATCCGGTTACCCCATGGGAACATGACGGGCGTTTACACGCCCCACTCGAGCTGTAGATTCCGTGAGGATAAGACCGGTGCCGCACGTGGAAGGGTCTGCCGACCGGCCGACCGATCGTTTGTTTACGGAAATCGTATCGTTGCCGTGAGAATCGCCGGAGTGTTGCGCCATGGAAACGCCGACGCCGCGCGTTGTGTGCTAATGCGATCGCGACAGGTGAGATTTATTTAACGGGACTACATCGATTGAACGCGATCGATACCTCGCGCGGCTGCTCCGAATTATCGGCGGTATCGCCGGTAGCGTGTAAATTACATCGGTGAATTGGCGATCCCGCGAACATAGTCAATCGTGGCTCAGACCTCGGAGAAGCGTTAATAAATTTCTGTCCATTAAATCGTCGGGGAGACATGAGCGGGCGCGTTGGCGCACCGTGTGCGCCGTCCGATTTTTTAAACGACGCTTGAGAAATTCCCTTGGATAAAATCCTCGCGTGTTCTATTGTTATCGCGACTGTTAAATGCTGGGAAATCGTTACTTCACAGACTACCCACCCGAATCCAGCGAATTCAATTCACTCGATGCTAGACCGAGATTCGAGTAGTCGATGGCAAAGAGTATAAAAAATCGTGATTCACGCGCAGCTCATTTCCTCATTCATCAACGGAAGAAGGGATACACGCGCGGGCACGTGAAAAAAAAACTCCTGTGGTCTCATTGTGCCAACCCTCGTACGCGTTCGCCCGCTTTTTTCGCACGAAAAGAGAGAGAAAGAGAGAGAGAAGAAAGGAGGGGAGAGAGAAAAGTATAGGTGTAATGGCGCGGCACCACCTCCTTTCAAATTCGAGCAGACGGTTTCCCCGGGCCGCGCGCGTCTCCTTTGTGCCCCGCCGTCGCCGCCGTCGTCATCGTTTTTCCGCTTCTCTGTCGAATACCACCCAGTACCTCTCAATATTTCAGTCGCCGGCTCTGGGCGCTACGTTGCCGGGGGGGGGGCTGCCCCCCAATGCACCGGATAATTTTCGACCGGAATCCCTTTCAACGCCGCTCCATCGTCATTATCGCGTCGTTCCGTGCAGCGCTTAAACTTTATCCTTCAACTAGACATTCGCCGCGTTTAAACGCGATCCCGATGTATATAACACGACTGGAGCACGGAGATTACTCGTGACAATGCGCGCGGGTTTCATCGGTGGTGTGCCAACTTAACTTTGACGAACTTCTCGGGCGAGACCGCGTGAGTTTCACAATATCGGACATTCGCGTCTCGAGAAACGACGCGTTGGCGCACCGGGTGCACCGTCGCGCGTCTTTATCGAAAAATTGATAAAATTTGGTTTTGCCGAACAAAGTTCCGACGCCCCCACACGAGGTGCTCAGAATCGCGAAATTCCAGGCTAGTTTGCAATGATCCAACTATTCCATAAAGCAACTTTACTTTTCGACTTTTTTTTCCATACAATGTCACGACCTGGCAAACACCAACAACTAATAGTAACATAACTGCAACGTTATAATTTCCCACTCAACAATGTAAATGCAATATAACGCGTGATGTGTAACAGTTATATTGTTGAGTGGGATATTATAACGTTAATGTTATGTTACTGTTGGTTGGTGTTTGCTGGGGAGGACTTGCGAACTGTAAACAACGTCGATACAGTGTAATAATGGATAACGTGATGCCATCGAGAAATCATGAGCGAAACGCGTAAACCAACATAAACCAACGATATGCGAAGATATACTCGCGACTCTCGATAACGAGCGTTTAAATCTTTCGCGGCGTTGAGTGCGCGTTTCCAGACATGAATAAAAATGAAGGCAGAAAAAACGAAAGCAATCCTTTAACACCGCCTCTTGTGCGGGACGTCCTAATGAAAACCTGCGTTCTTAATTTCACGGTTTTATTCGCGTAGAAGAGGCGGAACGAGAAGGAAAGGAAGACACAGATGGAGGGAGAGAGAAAGAGTCGATCTCGAACGCGAGGCCCTGCGAGGGTGAAAGAGCGACGAACGCGCACCATCAGGGGCGAGGGTGTAATTAAATAAAATCTAACCGAGCGCGCAACTGAAACCGGGGGAAAAATTAATTGTAGGACTGTGCGCTGAAAGCCCGCGAGATTCCCGGGCTTTAATTGCGATCCCGATAATTCGCGGTTCCAACAGATGACAAGATCTCTGCGGCGCCCCGTTGGCTCTCCATCTCGACTGTCCTCCCTTCCGACTGACGTTTGTTGGTCCTTCAGCTCGGGATTTGTTGCACTCTCCATGCGATTTCCGAATCTCGCGTCTACTCTCCTCTCCTCTTCGTCATTTTCATCTTAATAGGCTCGTATTAATCTTTTACGTTCCTCGAACTTTTGCGTGACGTTTGTAGTTTACTTATCAATACTATTAAATTAAATAAAAAGCTGGTTATAGTACGTAATTTTGAATAACATTTGGTACAATATTATTGTTACTGTCGAGTTACCGAGTTGACGTGTGCGGAGTAAAATGTCAAAATTGTGAGCTAACCAGGTTGACAGTTGGAATGCGAACAATTAATAGTAGTTTCATGTGAGTCACTCAGACCTCAATTGAGAGTTCGATCCGAATTTTTCAGTCGAATCATATGATATACATGACAATGTGTTTGTAATACGATATATATGACAGTGTGATTCTACGAAGAAATTCACATTCAATTCTGAACTCAAATCTCAGTATCTCACTTGAGACAAGTTTCCAGTTCGTCCACAATTCGACACAAATATCATCTCATCTTTGTTACTCATTGAATATGGAACAAAGACAAAATGATGCTTGGGTCGACTTGTGTCGCTGAATGGAAAGCCACCAATCCATCGTGCGGTGCGTAGACGTGCGCCATAATCGGAGGATTCATTTCCATAATCGAGTGCGCGTACGGAAACAAGTATTTATCGTGATTTGTATACGAATTATCGGCGCGCCCGTCGGCCCGCTTCGGCGGGCATTGTTACGCGTTTAAACGCGAACGATAACGTGGCGGATCGTTAAGCGGAAGGCAGGCTTTGCAGTTGTAATCCGACGCCCGTTATTCTCTATCGGTGTCCCGATGAATTTATCGTCATTAGCTAATTAGATCATTTACGGTAACTGCGTTCGGTTTCGCGAAAATTCGC
Source organism: Dinoponera quadriceps (assembly GCF_001313825.1). Lineage (NCBI taxonomy): Eukaryota > Metazoa > Arthropoda > Insecta > Hymenoptera > Formicidae > Dinoponera > Dinoponera quadriceps. The sequence continues at coordinate 319,445 of NW_014556992.1, read as the reverse complement.
GCTTACTGCCCCTGGAATTTTGACACGGCGCGACAAATGAAAATTTACTCACTGCACTGAAAAGTGAGTTCGGTTGGATTTACTTGATAATGGACAGCCAAGCGCGTTTTGGTTGAAGGAAACAAAATTTCTAGTTCTCATGAGTCAAATTTGATTCTTATAACCAGAAATTCTGTTTCTTTCAACCAAAACGCCAGGTGGATCCAACGAAACTCATCTTTCAGTGTGGCGATACGCATGGCTGCGACAACGTCCGTAACGAATACGTCAAATTCCTCGATTCATTATTGAAGATTTACCAAGCGGAATAATTTTGGATGGAATTAACGAGCGCGAATCAATATTAGAATACTCTCCGTTCCACGGAAAAATCCAATTATGCTTAAAATACGCCAGACTTACTATTTCCATTTGCAGCGAATCTAATTAACTCTCTCGATCAATTCACACCGCGACCGCGTGATTCAGCGTTCGAAAACTCTAACTTTAACACAGCCCCTTCTCAACTCCGCTCCGGAAATATAGGACAGTCGATAAACGCGCCGCGCATACCTTCGCGATTACGTGTGCCGCAATTTCAAAACTCTCGCTCGGTGTCATTTTTGCAGAAGGCAGCGACTGTTCGATCGCCGCTGATATCGCGCGAAAATAAGTCGTTCCAGCTGCGATTTAGTGAATTTTCTAAGATGTGCACCGTAGAAGTACTCGAACGTGGAAGAGTTAAGAGTTCCCGCAGCTGATTTACGGGGGGTCGCGCCGAGGTGTCGCCTCCCCCTCGGGGAGTTCACGCCCGGAATGACCCGTCGATGCGAACATTGTACTTCACGAGAGTGGGTGGCGGAGAGCTGTTACGTACACCGCGTGCAACTCCCTCCGTTACTCGCTCGTCCGTCCGTTCCTTCGTTCGTTCTTTCGTTGGATTCACGCACGCGTGCACTCGCCGGCGATGCAGGACCGCGCCTACGCGAGAGCGCGAGTTTACGTTTCTCACGGTATCCATTACGGATTTATTTGCTCTTTCGCGCGATCTCGCGCGGTCGAGAGAGCCGACGCGCGCGATGCTCGACGCCTGTCTATTTCCCCCCTGGAAGAAAACGCGCCGGGGAAGATCACGCCTCGCCGGATGCGATCTCCGATCGCGTCGACGGCTGCTCCACGGCCTGTCACGACGATCGTCTACCGAGCTAAAGTCGACGGCTAAAGTGGGTCGTGCAGGCTCTTCGAGATGCGAGGCTCGAGAGTTTTTTGCACTCTCAACTTCCCAGACACTATTCGTGATGCTTGAAAAAAAACATTGATTACACTTGTAACGAAAGTGTAACATTTTATTTCTATAATGTATAGATATTCATTATTTGGAGAGCGTGAATGCGGACGTAGAAATCCTGTTGAGTCAGAGGCGAGTAAATCGAGGGGGAAGCTAATTCAGCGGACTTTCAAGTCCGGATGGCTCACAAAAGGTTAAAGTTTACGTAAGATGCGCCAGTTCGAGGAGCCGGTGATCCGAGAGCCGCGAGAGGTCTTAGGATCCGACTTACAAGTTGGGCTCGTTGAATATCGGCAAGAGTTTGGTCGTGGACGACAGTTTTCTCTCGTGCTTGAGCTCGGATAGATTTGCCGAGTGTCCCGCTGACGAGGTCGTCGCAACCCGAGTTGAAATGTCAGTTCTACATTATTAAATTTATTTAGTTCTATATTAAGTCTCCAAAGGTCTTCTATTGTGTTCCCTTTGATGCTGCAAACGAATAGTTATTCCCGTTTTCCCCACTCGAAGACTTAATGTAGGATTAAAATTCCGATTCGGGAGTCCTCGCCCGGCCGCGCTGTCACGTGATGCGCGAATCACCCCGCGATTTACGCGCTGTCTAACGACATTGAGACTATCGAGAGTCTCGAGTCGCACTCAGAATCTCCGCCTTATTAGATCCGCCGTGATAATAGGCATTAGCGGCGGTACGAATGGAATTTAATGATGAAAGCCGCCGGATAGAGCCGGCGCGGGTGGTGCGCGCCGGTGTGCTCGCCGCGGTCCTACGATTTTAATTGGAACGCAGTTAATTAATTTAATAACTCGTCGCGCAATTTGCGCAATCCATCTGGCAACCACGAGACGGCTATGCGGCCCGACCGCGCATATTTCGCGGTGGTGTTCGAGAATTTTCCGGGGCGAGCCTCCACGGAAGATTCGTTCGTTCGGAGAGTGAAAAGAAATCCACTCAAAACGCCATCATCTTTCCTTTTTTTCGCCTTGTTCGGCACAACCGGCGGAAGAAACGCGAAGCTAACGGCGAGGAATAATATTCGCGAAATGCACCTTCTCGATTGCATTACGCGGGACACGCGACGATTGTATTCCGATATCCGCCGATACCCGATATGCAAACTTTTGATACGTGATATACGAGCGCGCAAAGATACCTTGTTACGCAATCGACACGTATCGCCGTAATAACGCGAGTACACGTGCGGGCGGGCACGCAGACACACACATACGACGAGACAGCGTGCGAGTGAGGCCGTCGAAGGTGTATCGAGTTAATTAAATGAATTTCAACGAACCCGAAGGCCGGGTTCGCCGATGGGATCGCGGCCGCCGATCGATAAGTCGCACGTGAGGCTGTCGACCGGTGAATGGCGATCGTTGTGCTTGCCTGCCTGCCGCCGCGCCTCTCTCTCTCTCTCTCTTTCTCTCTTTCTTTTTCTCTGTACTCTATCTCGCGCGCGAACCCGCGTCGTGAATCGTCGTCATTAAGGATGATCCACGGTGTCGTGAACGCCAGTCACGAGTCACGTGGTCGCCGCCCGCCCGCCTCGCTGAGTGCACGAGGATGCGCGCACCCTCGTTGTGTTATATACTACGCGTGGCTTCGCGATCGAGCTCGCGCCAGGAATTAGACGCGATCCGGGTTCAACGAATGCCGGCGCTCTACGTCGCGTTCTTAACATTCGCTGGGTGCGTTTTAGAGGTAGAATGCCCCTCGAGAAAAATGCTTTCTCACATCTGAATATTCATATATCGCGGTTTAAAACAACAGACAACGTCGAGAGCCGCGTACGAAGAGCTTCACAGTTTCACGAATTTTCTCGCGAATCCATATTTTTTTAAGAATTTCATATCTCGAGTTTATGTGAAAAATCTATATATAATTATGTTTTTATATAAATTTGATGTAATGAAAATTATGAAAAGAGAAAATGAAGGGAATATATAGTAAGGATATAAAATAAGGGATATATAATAAGGATATAAAATAAAAATATATGTAATCTAATATAAATCTGTAATATATAACACAGAAAATAACGCTGTTAAATCAATAAAATTTCCAACAGCAGCATATAATTGGGGTAAGTCTTCTTGTTTCAGGTGACAAATATCATTAAAACTACCATATCATGTATTATTTCAATAATTATAATATTAATTTCGATGATATCTTTATTGAATCAGAAAGATTTACTCCAATTACGCTGTTGGCAATTTTATTCATTCAACAGTATTTTTTCCGCATATAGATCTGTATATAGGCTTTTGCGTGCTGCTCACAAGCATTTAGATTTATTTACAATGTATGTTAGACGAAATTACAATCTTTTTCTCCGTTTCGCTGCGTTTCATGCGCATAACGAAACAGCTGAAACCCGTCCAAAGGAAAATACGGGGTTAACGCGTTAGAGTCGGTTAGGCGTTACACTATGTAAGATTGTTCGCCATTCGGGAGGCGGCTGAAATCTAACGTTATCCCGTGTTTGAGTGTTTACCTGATTGCTAAATTATGGACGGCCGCGGGCGCTCGAGGAGAATTTAATCCTAGCGATGTTTCGTGGTTGGTGGGTAGGTGGGTAGGATGTTTTATGGCCTGTCGGGAATGGATTAATAAAACCGAGAATTGAAAGTGGATTTCCCCGGTTAGCCGGAGGAACGGAGCCCGCAAACGCCCAGAAAATAAGGAGATCTTTTATCAAGCGAAAATATTCATCAAATCTCCGTTGGAGGCACGAGGGACTCGCGAACTGAAGAACACAACGACCCGTCTCGCCGTTCAGGGTTTGTTTTCCAAGCTCGGAGTATTTAATCACCCGTAATTGAAAGGCCGCAACGATTTAAACTTTCCGATATGAATGTCGTTTGTAGTCGACAACCTGATTTCAAGTCGCATGCGCATATATTGTCAGTAGATTTCGTTCGCACTGAATTATCAAACACTCGTTCGTTCGCGATTAGTGATACTAATTATTACTGATACAGCGAATACGATACGGATTAATTTTCTCGATATATAATAAACATACCCCATTTATACATTTATAATTCTCGGTATGATATTCAATACTATATTATAAAATAATCGAATTACAGTTTACATTCATCGCGAATGTTATTTTATGCAAATAACTCTTTATTATTTAATAAGAATGTAAATTTTCATATGAGTCAATAATAATTTTACGATATGACCTGTTACTCTCCATCATTCCGTTGACATTAGGAGACAAGGAATGACTCGTTTTATCGACAAAATAACAATGTCAATTTTGAATATCAAGCTGAGAAGCTATGGAGGGGGAGAGATGATTTCTAGAAAGAGAAAAGGGGAGCAACTTTACGCACATTTACGCACACTAAGAAAAAGATTTGGTGAAATAGTTTCAACTAAATGTAAGATAAATATAAACAAATAATGTGGTGAGTATTAGCGAGTAACCTTCACAAGTCTTGGTATTTGTTTCCATGATTTGGTAACTATTAATAATTTATATAGTACGTGTCACAAAACTATTTATTAAATAAAATTATATTGTTTAGTAATATTCACGACATTATGTGGACAATATTAAAAATTATCAGATGATTTAGAAATAACTTCCAAATGTTTTGGCAATTGTCAAGCTATTAGGTAATTATTACAAAATTATTCGGTATTAGTTACTAAATAATTCAATTGATTTAACTTCTTCGAGAATTTGTTTTATTAATTATTATGTGTTTATTACCAAATAGTTAATAACTATTACTACATTTAATAATTATCAAGTGTTGCACTAAAACGCTCAACTAAATGCACTTGTTAAATTTTACGACACTTTTTCCAGTGCGTATTTTATCTTTCTAAAAAAGAAAAAAAAATTAAATAAATAAGCGAGAAAGAAAGTAAACGCGCGGGAGTCGTCGAGATGAACGAACGCATTACAGTCCACGGTGATACGATAAAATAACATCGTAAAGGGAAACGTCACCAGACGACGTTGGATTTTACGATTTGACCGCTCGGTCGCGCGATTATTTGCGCATTTAGATAAACGCGAGGTAGGCGCGTTGCTTCGACTCGGCTCCGCCGAGGAGAACCAGAATGTACAGAAGAAATCGTACCGTGATCGATTTCACCTCGCGCCGGGCGACAGGTCGCGCGATACGGTTGCGTAGATCGCGAACGCAACGCCGTTTATTTCGTTCGCGTCTGGCTTCGCGTATGGCGAGCGCACAGGTGTGTCGCGCGCGTTAGTCTACGTTCTCGACCGCGAAGGGGTTATCGCTCGATCGCGGAAAAAAAATCGTGTCCGAAGCACGCCCGACGAATAGAAAGTCACGACCGCCGCGATTTCGCCGCGATCGATCGCTTGATCACGCGATATTGAAACACCGCGATACAACGGCCGCACTTTTCCGCCAGCTACCTTTACTCACCTACCGCGACGCGCTCGTACGCTCCCGATGTTATCAGCCGCGCGTTAACGACTCCGTTCAGCGATCTAGAGATCTTCAGGCGACTCGAATGAATCACAATTATTACACACGCGCAGCGGATCTTCCGATCCCGTGATCATAAAGTTCCCCTTTCGCGTTTCCAGCGACGAATTTAACGAATCAGAAAATCAGCTCCGGTTGACGCGAGCGCGATGAGCGTGTTCAGCGCTCGTTAATTAGTAGCTTTATACCGAGAAAAAAAGGAAACAGAAAATGAAGCAGCCCAAGGTAAATCTAATTTCGTTTGTCGAATGCACGCGGACCGCGGAAAACGCCCATATATAAGCTAGCAATTACGACGGGACGAATTATTCGGGTAAAAAGCTCTCATTTAACGAACGCTCGTTAATGTAAGGGACACTTCCTTGCCGCGCCGCGCCGGTCCGCGTAGTCGTCTCTGCACGTTACGAATATGATAACTTACTCTCGTTCTCTCCCTCTCTTTCTCTGTCTCTTAATGTAATACGCCTGTCATTTTATTTCTCATCTATTTCGAATGCAATGGCACTTTCGCGTCCGCCAACGAGACGGCGTATTTATTCGTCGCGCTCCCGCTCGTTACTTCATTTTATTTCGCGTTGCAACCTGATTTCTACTTCGTTGAGCCCAGCATGTCGACTCATAAATTCGCACGGCAATTCCTCTCCTCTCTTTATCTCTCTCTCTCTTCCGCATGGTTCTTCAATATTTCTCGTTCTCCTGGCGGATTTCGTATCGCCAACGCGCGCAAACCGCGCTTTCGCATACGGTGTGTCTCGATATCCTCGGTCTTAATTTCCACGGCGTGCCTTTCGCCAACTACGATTTTTTCCCGGATCTGTCGTAATATTTTACCCGGTGAACATTTTAATACATCAGCATTCGAAAGCGCGGAACTCGTTTGGTTTTAAATTAAAAACGAGATTTGACTCCTTATGATCGCTCAGCGACAATTTTATCATTTGATTGAATTGTTACACGTTATATTTACTTGTTTCCGACAGATGTAATTTTCACAGTAAACCGTCGTTGTTCGTTCATAATTACGGAAATGTCGACATCTCGACGCGGAAAAATAATGATAATAATTGACTTTATTGGTCCCAGCATATATGTAAATAGAGAAAGAAAGAAAAATAGAGTAAACTACAGTAGGAATAAAAAAAAAAGGGGCATTATAAGCTCAAATAAGCAGTTGCAGTTACAACTGCTTTATTTGGGGGAGATAACGCGATAAGGCAATGACAATTATAAATTTGACTTTAATCTTTGACATTAATCTTTAATCTAACTTTCGGCAATATAACTTTCAGCGGACCAAAACGCAGAGAATGAGGTTATCGGAAGTGGAATTGGTGATAATACATCGTATACATTAAAAAATATTATGTAACACATTTCACACGTCCCAAGCGGTCTACTCGAATTTTTAAGTTAATTTAACGTAAGATGACTATGTTGAAAAGTAACACAAATATTATGTTAAAAATTAATATATTAATCGACATTGAAGTATAAAACGTGTAATTATAATACATTTACAACTTACACAACACAAAATATTGAGATAATATAAACACGATATATTAAATTAACACATGAGTATGTTACAAATTTGTTACAAATTTAATACAAAAATTTTAACAAAGACCTATTTTAATGCAAGTAGAAAATGTTTTATCGCGTATTATATCACAACATTGTGCGAGAAGGCATTCGCGAAGTGTTGACGCGAGAAAGCTAACCGACTAACTGCAGGCAAAGTATCTGCTCCGAAGTCAAGAGATCCATCGAAGAGTTCGTGATTGTATCAGAATTTTCAGAATTGTGCGGAACCGAAAGCGCGAACAAATCGGCGGCGGTAAGATAACGACGGCAGAGAGAGAGAGGAACGACGGATGAACTAGCTAATCGTGACCGTCGCGCTGGATTTACCGTGCTCGTTCGCGGCATTTAAATGTGCATGCACCCGTGTTGCATTCTAGCTTACCCCGGTAGCCTTTCTCCGTGTTGGCAGTTGACTGGCCAACCGATTATCGACGAGCATAATTCGATTGTGTAATGGCCGGATAAACGGCCGGGGTGACGATGATTAAACTACCGCGCAGACGCTCGCGCGTATATAATTACGTCACTAGAGGACAGGTGCCCGCTGCGTAAAACGATAATTTTGTCATGTAATTATAGACGGCTAGATTGATATTACTTGATAACAATCCGGTAGGCCTCGCTTTTTTCTCTCTTTTTGTTCTTTTCTTTCTCTCCTCAGCGGCGAAGCCACGAGCTCGGCCACGAGATTCCACTTCGCGAGATACGGTACGATAACGCGCGAATAACGTCATACGAAGAAAAAATAGATGTATTTTCTTAAGTGAAAATGTCTGTCACTGATTAAATTAACGAAACAGTATTTTGCCGATAATCAGTGAGTATCCACTAATTTTTAGAGGAAACTTAGCTCTTTTGTCTAATATTTCATTGGTTCTGGCTAGTGAAAGATTTACTGCAAGTCGCTGTTATGTATCTCGCAACAGAAACACGTGTACACTCGGTCTCAGAACGGTTGCAACAGTTTTTTTCCTTACATACTTTAGAGCACACCAAAAATATGACGAAACGAACCTATGATTCACGACCATGCAATAGATGGTCAGACAGCTATCAAAATTTAATATGTATATATCAAAATTATGTATAATATAATTTTGACAATTGTCTGACTATCTACTGCGCATGTTTGTAAATCATAGGTTCGCTTCGTCGTATTTTTTGTGTTTCGAAACATGTAACAAAAAACTGTTGCAACCGTCTTGCGACCGACTGTACATATCGTACATGCATTTAATCGTATGTCGTGTTTGGCGTAGTTCGTATGGTAACTGATTCAAAAGCCAAAGATTTCAAGTCCCATCAGAATAAGTGTGTTTTTCAAATACAATATAAATTAAGTCAATTAAATATTATCAACCTTAATCATGCATACATCTCTTTGGCACCTTAAAACTCTTTGGCATCTTAAACTGGCACACTGGGGTCATTTGTGTTCTCATTTATTTAAAGTTTGTAAAAGTGTTAATAAAAATCTGTAAAAAATCACGAATATACTTTGAAGTCTGTAAAATAGAATTATGTAAAGGAATGATCGCAAATGTTCACTCAAATATTCTATTTTATCGAAAATATAAAGAGAAACCAATGAAAGACGACTTGACTCCAGGGTCCATGATGACTCTAGTGTGCACGATTACGATTAAGAATATTTCAGACAATATCATTTACAATATCTTAAGAATATAATTAAGATAATAGTAAAGAAGTAATGCCCTGTTTCTGCAATTAGATTTCCCCGACGAAAATTGCTGCTATTACCAGACTTTCGCTGCGAAATTTCACTGATTTGTAGTGCCATATTTACAACCGATCACTATTGATTGCTTCTCAATGATAATACACCGACTGTACTTTAGAGAGTATATTTTGATATTTGCGATGTAAATGTCTCTCAACATGTCGTGCGTCGGGTTGAAGCGAGAGTCGAACCTGCGCGCTCCGCAAAGTCCATCCTTTTTCACGGTCCGTCGTGAATCTCGCTCCACTCGGATTCCCGGTTACTCCGTCCCAGGTATTCTCTCAGCCGAGACTGATAACAACGTGCAATTCCCGAAGCGATCTCGGCACGCGACGAAAATCGACGTGTCACTGACGCGAGAATTACGCAACCGGCCGGAGGCGAGAGCAGCGAGGTAATTCGAAAGTTTTCGCGTCGCTGAAGCGCCTTTTCGCCTTTTTAATTATTCCGACCGCGTAGAGAACTGCTGTTGCGGAGGCGGGCGCGAATCGACTCTCTCTCGCACGAAGAAAGAAACGTTTCGGTGCCTCCTCACTTCGGCTCCCGATTCGCAGCTTGACTTTTTATCGCCCGTACTTCCGTCCGTCCCTAGAAGGGCGCGCTACGTAGATTCCGAAATCCAGATGGAGAACTCAGCCCGGCCCCCGAGGGTTGGGATGAAGAAAGGAAGGACGGGAACGAACTCGGCGGACATTATAAGTAAGGAGTTAAAAGAGATCCGGACTGAATTCGCGTTGAATCCTGGCGCGAAGCTGAACAACCACGGCGACGACGGCCCTGATCGGCTAACGGAACTTCTTTCGAACTTTGACGCCGTCGTCGTTCCTTCCGGATCCTCATTTGCAATTATTATTTTCCGCGAGTACACGCTCGCGCACGAAAGTCGATAATGCCGTCGCCGCCATCGTCGCCGCTGCGAGACACTTTGCGAGAACTGTTCTTTATTCATAACGCTAAATACATCTGGATTCATACGGCTGCACACTTTTTGCGTGTTAAGTCGAGTTACGGGATCGCAATTAATCGCCCCGGAAAAGACGGGGCTTAAGATCGCGCGGAGGGAGGAATAAGCGAATACCTCTGCCGCGATTATTTACTTTTCTCCGCCATTTCCGAAGCGTTACCCGATGCCGAATGTCGGTATCGGGTTTTCGCTCGATGCGATTGCGGCCGGCAAGAAAGGCTGGAGGAGGGATCGGAAATAAAGAGAGGGACTTTGCCGCGCGCGCAGGAAAGAGATTCGCTTTTTAGTATTCGCGATGCGCCGTCACCGTTCGCTTCCTTATCCTCGTTCCGCGCGCCGGAACGCATCTTGATCTTCCGCCGCCGCCGACTACCACCGCTCGCCCCTTTTCGCCCTTTTCCGCACATTTCTCTTCCTCCCGCGCCACTTTCCACCTAGTCTCGTAAAGTTTGGTAGCAATAAAGAGCACAAAAGGGGGTTATTGTTCTCGCCGGGCGCCGTCGCGTCCGCGGCGTAGAAAATTGTACCGTATTTTACTGCCTCCTCATTATTTCGCGGGACAAGTCGAGTCGCAGCGCGATAAATCGCTTTTAATAGATTGTAAATTACGCGAAAGCCGCGCTCTATCTATATAGAACTCTCCGTCCCGATTCTCAAGCTTCGCTGTCATTAGTCTCTTTCTCTCTCTTTCGCTCTCTCGTGCGCGGCCGATTTCCATCGAATAAGATTTCCTTGGAAATTTCTATCGCGCGCCACGCCGGGAAATTTGATCCCCCTGATATATATTCCGCTCTCTAAAATCCTTCCTCTTGCATCTTCCTTTTTCATCGCTCGCGAAATGAGAACCTTCGTGTCGCCGGCGCCGCTTTTCGTTACCGCGACAATCTCGCGCGGCTTTGCAATTTTCCGCGAGGGCGACGTAGATGGTGCTTCGTCGCGGGAAAAAATGCGATATATGCGAGGAACTAGGTATTACCGGCCCGGTGTGTTATCGAGAGGCACGTGTGCAACGAGTAACCGCGCGTTTCCGTAGCCGGCTTATCGCCACTCCCGACGCGGAGTCGCGAGAAAAGCGGCCGCGATCTCCCGCGATTATCGATATCAAACGGCCCGCGCGCCGATTTATCGGCCTGATCCGCTCGCGTCGTTACATCAGGACGGATGAATCTTCATTTTATGGCGCGGGACATTTACATCTGCACCGGCCCGCCGTGTTTACCAAATAACTGGCTATCACACACGCGCGCATCGATCGCCGCCTTTATATGCGCGACAAAAATATCACGCGATAAACGCCCGCGAAAATTCAGCCGCTTCCGTCGGCAGAGAAAGAGGAGAAGAAAACATACCTACACACGCGCGCGCGACCTGTATAAATCGCCGTTGTTATCTCTCGATTGAGGAAGATCGAACGCTTTTTCGCGGATTTTCGCGTTCGCGCGATTTCGCCGGCCCGACGACGGTATCACTCAGTAGAAAGTATCAATGCGCGCAAGTACCGGACGCGTGCCTGACTCTGAAACGTTCTTATTACTTTGGTCTTTAAATGTGAATATTTAAATTTTCAATATAGAATAATATATATATATATATTTTAAGCTGAAAGTTTAAATATTCGCATTTAAAGAGCGAAACAATGAGAACGTCCAAAGATAGGGCCCGTAACATGAGCGGTGCGGCGCGGATGAGAGTTGAAATCCGAGGAGAAGCCGGACGGAGCAATAATAAGGCACGGACGCGATAATGACACGAGCGAGCACTCTCCGTGGAGAATCCTCAGGATTCAATACAAAGGATGAAGGGCGAGCGGTATGCTCGACGAGCACTCGGCTGCGTTTCTCTCACAGGACAGAAAGTCGGCGAGGGATTCGCGATTAGGAGCGTGGAAACGCGTCTTTCGGCGTGGAACGCGCGCGAGCTCCGCGCTCGATTATCGCTCGCCGCGCTCCCGAACGAGAATCGATCTCCGAACCCGAACGACTTTCTTTTTCCCGTTCTGCCGCCGCGTCACTTTCCTCCGGCACCTTTCTACGCGAAATTAGATCGCCGCTCGAAAGCCGCCGTGAGAAAAGATTGAATTTCTGCCGCGGTCGCTGCCCGAGTTTGGCGCGCGCTCTCCCTGAAACATGTAATTTCGTTTCGAGATTCTCCGAGGAAATCGGACCTCCGCCACTCTTCGCCATCCCGGACGCGACTCGTCGGACAAATCTCCGCGGGAGATTAACGTCTACGCGAGCGAACGGGCGAGTGAATGATTAATACCGCTCCGACGTTGTCTTGATCCTTCATCTTTTTCTTCGCGCGCGGAGGGCGGTCGCGTTACGGTGAAACTCAACGACACACCGCGTGCGACATACCGCAGGCTTTCCGAATGTTTTGCCCCAGTGAGGTTTTCCGGGCAGCGCCCCTGCATTTCGCCGGTGGGGTGTCGTCGTTCACGACGCAGCCTCGCGCGGCGCGAAACAAATTCCCCTTAGAGTTTTCCTTCGCGAAAAATCGAGCGAGCCCGTCGTAAATTCATCGACCCCTCTACTTCCCGATTTCTTGCGCCCATTTTATTTATTAACGTTATTTATGATTCATCGTTATCCGCAACTTTTATTATCGATTCGGTTCTTCGAAAAGGGGAACGTGTGAATAAGTAAACATGATGATTTTGTTTACATTAATAGAGAATTAGGTTTCGGTAGGAAATTAAATTTCTGGAAAATTAAACTTCTTTATTAATGTGGTAACGCGTAACGATATTCGATAGAGTGGGTTGCAATGGAATTTTTAATGCACCGTAAAATCGACTTATTTGTTTATTTAAACGGAAGGTACTTTTTGATTTACAAATAAAATGAAGGGAAACGGAAAAATACATAAAAATATTCATCAAATCTCGGTTCCGGTATGATAAAAATAAATAAATAGTTGCGATAAAAAAAACATCCAAGATGAGAGGGTACGAGTCAGGCAAGGTCTGGAGGCGCTAGTTGAATTATAAAATATCGATAAACTCATAATCGATAAACTCATATCGATAAACTCATAACTATAAATTAACCAACATAAAATCCGGTGAATTAAGTTGAAACGTCACAATTTATGATGAAATTCAATATAGAAGATATTGCCTGAACGGGCCATTCTAGATAGCGCATGTAGACAGAAAATTTGGAGAGGTGCAAGGAACAAATCGAAAAATATTTATCCATTTTCAAGCAAAATACACATTCGCTCTTTACCTTTCTCCATCTTTTTCTCCCTTCGCTATCAATCTGTATCGTTTAAGTCATTTCGCTCGGCGAAAAGTATTTCTGGCTTATGACGTCTCCATTTGCAAATAGGACGTCGGGATTGCAGAGAAAAGGGGGGGGGGGAAGTTCTAACAAGCTGGATATGTGCGATGTATCATATGCCAGCCGGAATGCGTTCTGTGACCTCGTCGTTCCCCCGCGCGCTCTGCCAGCGCTATCACACCAGGAGTTTTGGCATACCCGCAGCCGAAACCTCCGGCCGCAGTTTGTTACGAAATTGTTCCGCCATTGTTCGCGACGCGGCCCTTTCGGATTTACGGTCCTCCCGATCGCTAATGCGCCCGCTAACGATCGTTCTATTAGAGGAGCACGTGTGAGACCTAAATAATGAGATTATTCCTTAACCGAAACTTGCCCTCCTCGCGGCGCTTCCCGTCGGCAAACTTGCGGCAAGTTCGAAGCGCGTCGATGATGAGCGTGAAAGAAAAAAAGCATTACGTCGCAAAGTATCGATAACACCGGATGGATCACGCGCTGCTCCGCGATAAATAGTTATTCTGGCGTAAAAATACTCACGGCAGAACGGGAAAAAGGCAAGGGTCGGCCGTGCTCGAGAGGTGAAATGCGTTTTAAATATCTCGAGCTGAAGAAATCAAGACACTTATATCCTCGAGGGCGATCTTAAACATATATCCGCGAAAAAAGAAAGAAAGAAGGAAAATCGGAAACGTCCGTTGAACAATATCACGCTCCGTTGCGCGAAATCAATTGCCCTTCCGACGAAGGTTATTAACCTTTCATTATCCTCACACTCCGGTTCGCAGCGCGCGCGATTTCATGTTTTTTTCTTCTTTCCTCTTTCTTTTTTCATCAAGTTTGCGCGAGAAAGAGAGTGCGCCGCGCCGCTCGGCTTCTTCGCGCGACCTGGACATCGACGGTCGTATACACTCTCAGGTTTTTCCCACCGTCTCTCTCTCTCTCTCTTCCCCTCCCATCCACCCACCCTCTTCCTCTCGCTCGCTCTCTTTTTTTCTCTCCCTCGCCTCTCTCGCGGTCCAACGAGAGCGGAACGACGGGCCGGCTCGATCGATGGGGGGATGATTCTGTGCAACGAGGGGTGCGGAATTTTCATGCCCGAACGAGCAGGCGCGGCCCCCGCGGCGCACACAGGCGAGACGGGGTCGTTGCTTGTCGTTGCTACCACCGGGGGTGTATAGTTTATGTATAGCCGGCGGCTAAGACTAAAAGGGATGTCGGGATGTGGGAGGGCGGCTACGACCGACGTGAGCGCCGCGCCGGCATCGGGGTCGCGCAGCGGCAACGGCGTTTGCTCATCGTGCCGTCACATCCGGGAACGCTGGCACCGATTAAGACGGATCACCGAATCTGGGCCTTTTCAGCGTCGCGCCGCACCGGCGACGGAAGCGCGTCAGGTGCGCGCCGTTTCGCCCGCGCACTCGGCGCGGAAAATATCGCGCGACCAACTGGGGCGAGAAGCCTCGAACTCGCGCGCGCGTTAGAGGCGGCGCCCTCCTTCGACGAGACTCGTCGACGTCGTTGCGCGCACAAATTTCGAGCGAAAGTGGCTTTCGGTGTACCCGGCTCGTCGCTGGAGCGCGTTCGAGGGCGCGAACCTTCGAGAACCGGATAAACGTCTCTCCCTGACGTCATTTAAGGAGCGATATTGCGGTCTTTATACGTAAAACATGTAACGTTGCGTAAAATAATGCATTTATGCATGAGGCGTAGTAACTTTTCTTCCGATTTGCGGCCCGCAATTTTCGCGGTGTAAAATAACGCATTCCCGGGAGCGTCGTCGTTGCGAAGGCACTGTGCGCGCGCGGTATCTTCGCGCAAGCTCGCGAAACGCCTCTGCAAACTGCTTTTATCTCGTTAGATGCGTTTATGTTAACCCGGGCAGCAACATCGATCTTGTTGCTACTGTCGTGCCTGAAGTAAGGGCGGCCCATTCGTCATACCTGAAAACATCGACCCCGAGCAAGACGGATGTAGACGAATCGCGGGATTTTCTTGAACCGGTTCCGGATGTCCGTCGCGCGATCAGCTTGAAAAATATCCGTCGCGCTCGCACAAAATATGTTCCGCACGTGTGTGTGTGCGCGCGCGCGTCGTTTTCTTTTTTATCCTCGGAACTTATAAATCGCTGTGCTCGAAGAGAATTATTTGAAGGGAATAACTTCGTTTACGGTGACGCGCTGAACCGACGGAATTTCGGAAACCGCGATCATACCTGCCCGGTTCGACCGAACGCACATGTCATACGTTTTCACTCAAAAACGTAGCCGCCGGTTGCGTTTCGGGCGGCTTAGCGCTCGTGACCAGCAATTAGCGCGACATTATTCATGATGTTATTTCAAAGTCGATCGCGCTGTTATTTTAGGACGATCATTAATTTATCGGGGCCGCGATATGATAATACTGACGTCGGGCTGTCGAATTAATTGCTCGCCATAATTTCGCCGCTGTACCGCGGCGCGCCGCCTTTCACAAACTTCATTTTCGTTCCCCAAACGTGGCCTCGTTAGGTATACACAATCCGCCGTTACTAAGTAAATATCAATTAATGACAGCTGATACCGCGGTGGGCGGAACCGCGAAATTTCCGCGCATGCTTCGCCCTGAACAAAGATGTCGGGCTGCAGCCCCGCGGGCTGAAGAAGAAGTTCGTAAACGTAGCGAAATTTTGGTTCTACATTAACCCCGCAAATTCCGTCGAACTCGAAGGATACTCGCGCGAACAGTGCGCGAAGGTAAGGTGGAACGTTCCCAGCGTCAAATTAAAAGGCCGTTTGCAAAATTGAAGGCTCGCCTCAGGGCCCGTTCTTACGAGATCGTTCGCTCTTTTGTTTTACAAATCGCCCTATAATGAGATACGAGTTTCATAATAATACATTTTTTTCCCCAGAGGCTTCTAATTTGCATCGTTGTGTATATTTTGCCGTGCAATATGGCGCGTTCGCTCGATAGAGATCGGCAAGAAGATGTATATATATATAAACAGATTTTTTGGAAGAGAATATGAAACGATGAATCAGATACGGTCAAAGGTAATGTATCGCGAAAGTTGTATTGGAAAGGAAGGAAAGGTGTTAAAGAGGAGAAAGAGGAAAGAAATAATTGTGTTAGTATAAAAGAAAGAGTAAAATAAGTAGGAAATTGTGGAAAGGCGAGGAGAAATTATAAGGAAAATCTTCTTCAGAGATTAATGCAAGAAATATAAGTTGGAACAGAGGATGAATAGGACAAGATAAACGAGTAGATACTAATGGCTGTGATAGAGTAGAAGTAAGAGAAGCGTTATTTGTTGCGACAATATTCTGTTTTAATATATGTGTTAAATTTATAATATTCGTGTATTGAAAATTAGCTAGTCAGGTAGTTATAAAGTGTGGATGGATGGGTATCGTTAAATTAAATATTGTAAACCAAGTCCCTTCTCAGCTCGTAAGCTGAAGCAAATAAATAAATAAATAAATATATATATAGATTTTCAATTTATCAGTCGCAAAGCGTATAAATATTATGAAATCGTAACGATCATACACTTTTGGGTCCAAAACGGTCATTTGAATGCGCGGGACATGTTTGAATCTACAATCGAAGATACAAAAGAGGAAGCAAAAGCGGAGATTCGGTGATTAATCCATCGCTCGATTTTACGTATTCCGAAAGGCTACGGCCGACTGCGTGCGCGATTCTGCTCCACTTTTACACGCGCCCGAAATATCATTAAACCATCAATATTCATCAACGTCGCGGCGAAACGCGCCGGCCGCGAGGTACGAAGGAGAGAACGCGGTGAAAAAAATAATTCAATAAACTCGTCGCAAGTACGCGAGAGGCGCATGTCGTATTCGCCACTCCCTCGCAGAAACATTCGGCAAAAACGCGCTGCGGTTTGCGTACGTACGTACACGCGCCGCGTACATTTCTCGCGCGTCGAAACTCCACCGCGGCGGTGAAATACCCTCGGCTTTTTCCGCCGTTACCGAAAACAATGTCAGCGCGGCCCGTCGCCGAGGGCGGTGATATCCCATGACAGGGACCGGCTGGCGAACGAAGTGAGAGGGAGGGATCAACGGAGGTCGAGGGTGTTTCGGTCGGTTCGTTGCATTATCATGTGCGACGCGCATCCGATATAGGATCTCGGCCGAGCGCGAGCTGACATTTTAACGCGTTCATCCCGGCACTCGCGAACCCCGTCACCTCGCCGAACCATCCCCGATGGTGTCGCAATCACCTTCGCAGGCAGCGGAGCACGAATCCCCCTCGGCGGCGACCTGGATTTTTCACCGTCTCGTAGTCCCCCGTGATTAAAAGGGGCCGCGCGAGCGAATAGCAGCGGGGCAGCCCTTCTCATCCGAGCGAGTACGAAACGCGCGCGGTTCCATAAAGCGTGCTCCGCCGTGAAGCTTCTTCCTTTCCCCGACTGGTCCGCGCGTGCTGTGTTTAGGGGAACACGTCCATTTGCGTTATGCAAGCACCGCGAGAGCGGCAGATCGAGTTCGGCGAAGTTGACGCGGTAAATACGGACGCAGCGCGGCCGAGCGGCTCGGTCAAGTCGAATAATGGATCGCTCAAAGTGGTCCGATGCGGTGGACATTTTCAGGAGACCGTCGACGTTTACGCGTGCAGGAAATGCAATTCCGACTTACCAGATGATATTTTTGCCACGAATGAAGAACCTTCAATGCGACCTCAACACTCCTCCGAAACGGGTAAGATTCCGTCACACAGAAAATTCCGCCGCGAATTATGGACCGTCTAAAGTGAGCTTCGCGCGTGACCTATAAAATTACGAGGGTAGAATTTCGTCCCGAGTTTTCTTCGTGAATTACGGATCGGCTGCGGCGAACTCCCCAAGTGATCTCGCGCGCGCACACGATTACTCGTTGAATCCGAAAACGATAAAACGCACGCCACCGTATCTAATGTATACCGCAGACGGTCCACGGAGTTTATCTACGTGTGTCGTCGCTACGTACGTATGTACGTACGTTCACACGGCGTGCGGGTTCGTTCGCTCGCTCGCTCCGTTTCCGGCTGGTGGCTTTGTGATCATGCGAAGGAGGGCTCGATGCGCGGCACAGAATACCCTTTGATCAGCGATGTACGTACATTCGCGAGGAAACTGTCTCCGGCGCGGAAGCTGAAAACCTCCTTTTACGAGCGCGCGAAGGATGCGGATACGCGGGAACCGCGCACGAAACGTCCGAAACAGAAATCCGCTTTTCTCTCTCTCTCTCTCTCTCTCTCTCTTACCGTCTATTGTGTACAATGTAAACATATAATAATCCTGCCTCGTTTGATACGGCCTCTCGCCGCTGGATTTTGAGAGATTGTGGCTGCAAATTCGAATGCAATCGCGTGCTCGGAATGCGTCGTATTATCCTCGGCCGCCGAATAATCTCAAGGCGACGGAGATAGATAGATAGATAGATAGATAGATAGATAGAGAGGGAGAGAGAGAGAGAAAGACGGATAGGTAGAACTTGCGTTACAAGATATGTAAATTCTTGCGATATTAGTTCGCAGATAATCTGGTAACTGGAAACGTCGGGACTGTAATCACACCGCGCGGGGTGGGAAAGTTTCAGGCTATCGCGAACTCGCGATCGATAAGACACCGACGACGGCCGCCCTTAAACAAGCTTCCTCGGCGCACTGGGCCCGGCCTTTCTTCTCGTCTGTACCCTTTCCGCGATCCTTTTCACCCCTCGTATTTGCTGTCAGTCAAGGATGCCTCCGCGCTGACACTCAATCTCGCTGTTCCGGCTCCGCGAAAATCAGACGGCTGGCATAAATGTATTTCTTGGAAATAAAAGAGAGAGAGAGAAGGTTTAAATATTCTCGGTCGACCCTCCAGCGACCCGGGATGAAATCAGCTCTCATCGTTCGGCAGGAACAATGGGAATTGACGTGCGCGTTCTCGCGCGAACGGAAGATACTGGGCCCGAAGTAGCAGCGAAGTCCGCGACCGTAACGTCACATTTATCTTCCAGCTCGCGAGAAATAAATCGAACGGAGCGAAGGTGAAAGGTCGCCCGAAAAAAGTATTCGCATTGTCGAGATAGCTCTCGCCCGATTGAAACGGTGTCTGCTCTTTTGTTTCGCGAAGTTCATGCAGAAATAACGAAGCGGAAGGAGAAAACGATCGCGGCGAGCGGACGGACGGGAATGAAGAACGGATTGGCGAGAAATATAGGGAATTATTTTTGCCGAGCTCTCTCGGAAGCTCAAAAGAATAATTACGCATACGCGAAGCACACAGCTTCCGACGATTGCCACACTTGACGCGAGAGAGAGAGAGAGAGAGAGAGAGCCGGATGATCGGAAACGATTCGTCGGGTGGGCACGCGATAATTAGCGCGGTTTGCACGCACATATTCCGCTTCTATTCGAATGAAAATAACGTGTCGAGCGACTTTATTGTTCCTCTCGCCTCCTTCCATCGCACTTCCTGTCGTTATTTTCTTTTCTTTTATATTTTTTTCATGCATCGGCTAGCCGCCAACGCGGCTCCTGATTTCTTCTCTTTTTTCTTCGTGTTTTTCCCCTTTTCAATTTATTTATCGATCGTCCAGCTTTGGAACGCGCGCGACGCTCGCTTTGGCCGCCGCCGTAAAATCCCATCGAAACCCCGCTGGAAATGCGGATTGGGGGCGGGCGACGGTGGTGGTCAGCCGTGGGAAATGACGAGGAGGAGGGGAAAAAAATATCTATGTCCCGCCGTCACGTCGCATCATGCGGCAATTGTTTTTGCGACGCGATAGGCGCGCTTAATCGAGCCGAAAAATATTTCCGAGCGCGCACGATAATCGTCGAAATTCGATCGCGCGATCAACGAGGGAAACGGCGGGATGTTCGCGCGCAGCTCCGTAAGGGACGATCTTTCACTCGACGTCGATTGAGTTTCGTCTCAGAGTTTAATTGTCCGTCTTGTTCTGTCAAATCCACTTTAGACGATCTATATTTCGCCATAGAATTCGGGACGCGCGCGGAGTTTCTGTTTACAGTGTGAGGTGTATTCGAAGAGTCAGAATTGCACTTGCAAATGCTGGCGCGTCTGTAGTTGTATTCGCGCACACATCTATGAGTCTTTAAATGTCCTTGTCCCTGATATCTGCACAGTTGGAGTTTAAATATGTATAACTCCCACATTACATAAAAAATCATGTATCAATGTTCTACTATTATCCTCTGCCTGTAAAATCAACGCTCTGAATTACCTTAGTCAATTTTCAGCGAAAAATCGTGGGTAATATCGGCGTTCTACTAGTATCTCCGGACTGTGATCGGTAAAATCAACGCCTTGCAATTATCCTTGGCTAATTTCCCGCAAAAAAAGATTGCGTGATTTTTACATGCTATCGTTATCTCCGGCGTTATCTAGCGGGCGAAATTCACGAGTGCCCGAATCGCCGGAAATTTATTTCGCCAAAAAGTTACGAGTTATCATCCGGCACGAGACATCTTGTTGGTAAAGTAGATACGTGTTACCTTGAATAGCTGATCTTTTCTTCATTCACCGTTACATTTCCGCTCTTTTCCACTTTTGTCGTGCCGTTGTGAGACACTGATTAAATTTGAAGAAAAATGTTTGTTGGACTGATAAAAATATGCCGGAAAACCGGCAACGAAAACGTAAGTTATATTATCGCACTTATTATTTGCCCCGGAATTGTTTGGACGGCAAAAACACATAATATGTGTACATATTACGTATACAAAATTCACCGCAAAAACGGATATGTGACGAGGAACACTTCGCTCATGCATGACTTTGCGAAATATATCGATGATGTCACAATAAAAAATTCATAAGTAACACACCGCGATCAGGACGGTGTATTTACCGCTGTCTGATTGCGCGAGCAGTTTTGTTTGCGTCGCTGAATATTCATCCGCCTAAATTCATCGGTGTTCCCTCCGGGATATTCGCACATATTCTGCGCATTTACCAAAAGAGAAATCACGTCGGAGACAATTAACGAAAAAAACATCGAGATACGGCGGCATTTGACATATTCGAGACATTAATCAACGATAACGGCAGTAATCCCGTGGAATCATCCGTATGTTGTCGTATTAAAGCCGCATTAGGCGATCTACCTGCGGAATTCCATCCCGAATTCTATTCATAATTTTACGAGGCGCGTAACACGAGGAACGGTAGGATAACGTTTCCACGTGAATCTAATCCCTTTTTGACTTCTGTCGTGATTTATAAATCGCCCAAAACGGACTTTAACGTTTACCGATACTCGCGTCAATATCGGATCTTCATTTCACGAGAAAGCAAACCGCGGTGCAAATTTCGACAACTTCAAACATCGCGGACAATTTATTTCCACGCGAGAGTGACCGGCAGAAATTCTGCGAGATCGCGCAATCGCGAGACGCGCGAGTCGGGAACCCGCGACTTTTCCTTGCAAAAATGCCGCGCGAGTTCGCAGCTTGCGGCACAAATCAGCACGAGCGAGAAGCGCGGAAGCATAGGGAAACATGGGGCCGCCATATGCTCGAGGTACAAACCCACTGACACTCGGAGGCGCGGACCTCTTTTTATTCGTCTATCCGAGTAACGGGTGACGGGAATAATAACGGCATACGCAGGAGAGGTTTTCGAGGCCGACCGGATTAGAGCCGGCTTCGTACGTACGTACGTACGTCCGTCCGCCGTTATACTTGTCGCACTTGCGCCGGGAAACCGTGATGTCGACGCGCCCGCGGCTCGCCACGCACCTGTGCGTTTCGACGTATCCGAGATTACACGCTGCTGTACGCAACGCTCTCCTCGCATAGCGAGACATTGTACGCTGACTGCTTTTTTCAGGAAATTTTTGCGTCCGGATATTTATCGACCGTTTCTGTGCGCCCTAAAAATAAAAGGGAGTCCGCTGCTCTGAGGTGATAAACGATGAGTCGATGCGAAGGCGCGGACAATGCGACCTGGTGATTGATGGCTCGGATCTGCCACGTGCTATTTCAGACGTGATGTTAGACGACGTATATGATAATCTCTAATATGATGTAACACATAACACACAGAATGTAATAATGTGATAAATATCAATAAGAAATCAAACTTATAGGTTTTGTACTTTTCATGGTCTACAGGACAAGATTCTGAAAATGCAATCAACATTATTAGTATATTTAATAGTTAATATTTTTCATTCATTCACGTAGAAAAAGAATATTTATTAGTCATTTCTCTGTGTTATATCGGTTTCTTCGCGGTTCCACCCCCTCTTCGATTCGATACTCGAAATTATCGAGATAATTGTTGTTGTTTTTCCGCGACACTGATTGGCTCAGCCTGCCTTGCGCCTTGTTATCCCGAGAAGCTGTCATTGTGGAGATTACGTGTTTTATCAAATAACTGATATTATTTGTGTTCATCAAATTTTAGTCTGATACCTATTCAGTTATTCGAATTGAGATTTTTTCTTCTTTAATAATAATTAACTAAATAACGCGCGCATAATGCGCGTGTGTGTTTGGTGAGGTAAAATTCTGAGATCATTTCAGACTTTCGTTTTCGTTTACTTGACGTGAAGAAAAGATATTTATTAACCCTTTATGACCTAAAAAAACCAGCCTGTCTCGAGAAGGTAAATAACGAGCCAGTGTAAAGGAACGAGCACGAACGCGACACGGTGATCGATCGCTCGGATCTGCCGCGTGCTATTTCAAATGCGAGAACATTAAACGATAAGTGTGATAATCGATGTCACGGAATGAGGAATAGAACAGCGTGAAGCTTGGAACTTTTCGCGATCCGCGAGACGAAAGTTCGAAACTTCCTCAGAGTTCCGTTGTTGATTTGCTTGACGTTAAGGAAGAACCTCGTCTCGCCTAGCTGTTTAACCTTATATTTAAGACGCGACACGCACGAAACGTCGACCGACAGTTATTACCGGTCTCACGGTGGCCGTTTTCCTCGCCACAAACGGACATGATTTATGAACATCTAGATATAACGCGCTCTTTCGAAAACCGGCCGTGCAGTCGCGCGAAGGCATTTCTGACGCTCGGTGCAGCTACGGTAGCAAACGGCACAGCAACATCGCGCAGAGAAGTAGAAGCGTGATAGACGCCCCTCGGTTTGCAATCAGACCGTGCTGCTAATAAGAAACTACAAGGGCGCGCCGGCGCTAGGCGAGATAACGCAAGAAAAGCAGCGCTAACCAGAAAGCAGGGAGCAGCGCGAGCAGGGGAGTTATTATACGTACGTCGGCGTACCTGGTTGCTCGAACGCGTGTGAGAAAGATAAATAGAGAGAGAGAGAGAAAGGAGAACTCACCTGTTCGAAGAAGAAGTACGTCGCAGTTGAAATTAATAACTGTGCGGTAATGCCGTCAAGGATCGCGCGACCGAGTCCACTCTCGATTACGGGCCCGTGGAAACGGAAAGGAATCCGCAATCTGAATTTCCATCGCACGCTCGCGTTTGCAACAGCCAGCGGACGATATTCAGTTGGAAAAATGCCCGGAGTTTATCCGGCAGTGACTCGCCGCCGTAATAATACCGCTGGCCTCGTTTCGCCTGTCTTTTTATTAAAAGTTCTCGCTGCTCTCTTTGTCTCTTCTTCCCCCCCCCCCCCTCACTCTCTCTCTTTCTATTTCTCTTTTTTTCACCCTGACTACAGCCATAATGAATTATAACGTCAGAAGCAGAAAGTTGCGAAATCCCTGTGGAAAAGGCCGGCATTTTTCCGGCATTATTCGAAGCATTACCACTTCCTATGATGTCAACCGAAATCTAAACGAATCGGAATAATAAGGTCGATGCAGCTGATTACGTTAGCTAGCACGGCTAATTACGCCGTTTAACGACGTCTTGAGTGGTAACGCGAGTAACTGCGAGACGGACGTTACATGTTTTCTACACATAGGCTCTAAGTTTTTCTGAACGGAGAAACTGGATCTTTATGTAACGTTTTCTTTATGCAGCAAGCACATTTCTCGGTTACGATCATGAGCAGGCGTACGCGATGTAAAAACAAAGATAAAGAAGGCTGAATTAATTTTCTTCTCGAGGCTGAAACATAATTGTTATCGGTGCCTCCTTCCGACTCTCCTAATTCATTCTTGCAAATTTTATGAAAAAGCGAGGAAACGTTAAGATGACGTAATCATCTGCACGGACCTTATCAATTTTTTACGAGCTCTTTACATTATTATTTACGAGCTCTTTATATTATTAAGCATTTAAGCGAGTCTTCATAATCTGATTTTCTTAATTTATATACATTTTTTTTACTATTATATTTTTTCCTTTTCTCGTTTTTGTTTTTATTTTCTTTTTTTTCTTGCTATCTTTAACAATAATCTAATATTATACTACATTATTGATAACATATTCACGAATGATTTGCAAAAGGGAAGAATCATTTCCTGTGAACAATCAAATAGATAAATAAATAAATATCGGTAAAAGTTAAAAATTCGCGTATCTGATATTTAAAGAACTTTTAATACATTGATATTTAGGTAGAAACTGCAAATTGTCCGTCCGACATGTCCCACGCCGCCGATGTGTACGTCGGGACGGTTTTTATCGCTCTTCGACCTAGGCGGAGGCGCGTGTATCGACGGCCACCTGGATGTTTGTCCAGGGAAATCAGGCCCGCTGTACAGGACACCCGCTTTTTTGCACAACGGTTCCCGCGAGGCTCATATGCCGGAGCCGACGGAGGAGGGTTCCGTCCGAGGCGCGACGCGACGAGGAGGCGGAAGGAACGCGCGACGTCCGCGGACGTGCGCTTACTCGCTCCGCTGCGCGTATAAATGCGGTTAACGGCGGAACCGTAACGGCGGTTTACACGCATCATCCACGAGTGGTATGTTGTATAGTGCGTTCGCGCTCACCTCTGTTCCACGACGTCATCACGATCCCGCCGTTTTCATCCGACGTTTCCTCCGAGCGTCACAGCCGCGTTTTAGACGGTAAAAGCGACATATTGTACTTTTGCGTCGCGCGATCTCATCCCGTCCCAGCCGTTTCATATCGAGAAACTCGGAGCTTTACGAGGCTCTCTGTTTTCCCTAACTTTCCATCGGCTGGAAATCCCGTATTGGAGAAACATATTGCGAGTGTACGCGCGTGATACCGATAGGAACGAAACGAGACGGGCACGCGAGCGGGAGAACCACCTTTGTCGATTAATCTTGCTTCGATAATCACGAGATAGGAAAAAAGGAACCGGCGATGCCCGAACGGTGAAAGCAAATGAGATTGCTATTCGCGCGCTCGCCCGAGAGGGAAGATTTGCATACGTTAAGCGGACTCGCTTTCGTATTAACGTTACCGCATACCAAAAGCCTCTCTTCGCTGATTTCATCGCTCGACTCTCCGTCCTCGATGATCTCTCGATATGCTCTCGGGATACACGTAGTGTCCACCCGAGAGACAAATTCTTCAGAAATTCCGAGATTAGTCGTGATGTAGCAAGCGATAATTACTTGTCGCATCGACTGATTTAACGAGATTATTCATTTCTCTATATAAATATGATAAATATAAGATAATTATTTATCCATCATTTCGGTCGATTATTTATTAATGCAAAAAATGTTCCCGCCCTCACGAGCAAGAAGGAACGTTCCATTGCTCGTTTTCATTTAGTGAAACCGCGGAGATCGAATTCCTACCGAGAGAGAGAGAGAGAGAGAGAGAGAGAGATTCCTGGCGGGCATTTAGCATGCACAATGGATCGCTACGTGTGCGAGCGCGCGAGATCGATGCTTACGTGTGTCGCGCACGGGTTTCCCTCGTGCCGGCCGACAGAAAGGAGTACGTTTACAGGGATCTAGGGGGAAGGACGCTATAAATTCCGATTCTCTTCTTTCGCCCTCTTCCTCTATGTTTCCCTCTGTCTCGCCGCGACCGGCCACATACGTACGTACATAGTCGAGAAAGGCAGGAGCAGAAGCCGCGGATTCGAATGCCACGGTCGGTGTAGGAGGATCGGCATTGTCCCCCTTTTCTCTCCCTGCTGTGCTTCCTGCTCGCCTTCCATCTTCCTTCGATCTCTCGTGTGTCTCTGCCATTCCTCTCGCTGCTCCTCGTTCTCTCTGTCTTCCTTTCTCTTTCTCTCTTTCTTTCTGTTTTCTACTCTCGCCCTCTCTCTCTCTCTCTCTTCTTCTTACTCTCACCTTTTCCCCCTGCTTCTACACGCGGATGTGCACCGTTAGATTTATTCAAATGCGCAAATCTGTTGGACGATTTGAGATGCTGGCCGTGCCGCCGCGTTTTCTCTCTCTTTTTCTGTTTCTCATCTCGTCTCGTTTCTTCTCTCGTCCCCTCTTCTCTCTTTTCTCCTCCTCCTCGTGCCGTCTTCTCTATCGTAACCCCGCGAATCTCGCGTCATTGCCAAGTTTCGTCGCGAATGAAAGGACGTGCACGGTGAATGCGAGATAAATTCAGCGGTGCCGAAGGAAAACTGCCTCTTTCACGGATATCGACTCGGCGTTGATAGCAAGCGATGATGCATGCGTATTTGTGTGTGTGTGCGCGCGCGCGCGCGCGCGCGTTCTCGCGCGACGTACGGCCGCGAATGTAATTCCAATTCTGCGAAACGTTTCTTCGTGAGCGGAATACCGCATCGACTTCCGTCGCGGCGGTCTGCTGAAGAAGCGGATCTCGATAATCTTTTCCACTCATTGTTACCGGCGATGTGTGCGGTACGTGATCGAAGTGGAGCGCGCGGCGCGTCGCGTGTCTGACGCCGCGCAAACGGCGCGGGGATTAAGGAAGAGCAGAATTCGAGCGAGATTAGAAGGCGGCGACGACATTCGCGGGGAAGATTAATCGCGTTCGTGTCGGGCGAGTTTGGAGAGCGTGAAATCCCTCGGGTCAGTAGTGGCCAACCTCTCTCCGACGCGCGTCACATTTCGAACGTCGCGTGTGCCATTCGTATTCTCGTCTTCTTCCGTTTTCTCCCCCCTTCCCCCCCCCCCATTCTCTTCCCCGAAGAATCATTGCGTTACGCGAGAACAGAGCTATTCATTCGCATCTGTAATTAGACAGTCAAGAGTCATTAAAAGAGCATTTCAATGACATTAGAGGCACGCGTCGTCGGTTGGCCACCTCGGCCACGACCGCAAAGCATGAAGAACGACGCGTATCTCGCTTAGGTCAGCTTCGGGCCGAGACTCGAAATTCTATTTTGTCTGCGATTCTCGAATGGACGGGAAACGCATTAAAACTTCTCTCTCTCTCTCTCTC
Source organism: Dinoponera quadriceps (assembly GCF_001313825.1). Lineage (NCBI taxonomy): Eukaryota > Metazoa > Arthropoda > Insecta > Hymenoptera > Formicidae > Dinoponera > Dinoponera quadriceps. Next base: position 291,909 of record NW_014556992.1, on the reverse strand, counting down.
TCTCTCTTTCGTAGATCCTCTTGCTAAAGCCATCATCGAATCAGTCGCGAAACTTTCCTCGTCGCGGTGGTCCGCTGTCGAAAAAGCTTATTACGCGAATCGTCGTAATGGGCCAGCTCGTAATTATTTCTCGCAAAGCTCATCGCGCGGTTATTTGGCGCGTCTGAGTCGCGGGGACTCAGAAAGATGATGAACGAACCAACGAGCGAACCAACTCCACGCCATAACGATGGCGATACGTAACGGCTAGTCTTAATAGGTATTATTACGCGGAAAATTTGTCCCGGGCTGTCGCGCACTCGCGGCCAATCGCAGCCATCTATTTCGTTAAGCCTTTGACTCCCTCAAATGAATTTTACGAGATTATACGTTGCATCGGGCGGCGCGTTATGCAGCGCATTATTTCCAACTGCGTGCAAGTTTATACATGCCTCGACGTGGATAGTTACTTTTCCCTTTCCCCGTTTCTAGTCTGACGCATAGCCGCCCTCCAGCCGGATGTCGCGAAACCTGACAAAAGGCGGTTTCGTCGTGGAACGAAGACGTATTCAGACCCGCGCGATTTTCTTGCTCGAAGAGAGTCGTTTCACGCGAAAATCGTCCTGAGAAATTGATAAAGGCAATACCTCCTCTCGTACGAAACATTCAGCGACGTGCGCGCGAAGAAATGGAAAATCCTGGAGGACTACGCGGCCGATTAATTTTGTGTCGCTCGGCCCCGACGTGGAATTCATTCGGAGAAACACAAATTATACCGTCGTTCTGCGTCCTCCGGCGTGGCGCGTCGCTCGTCGCGCGCTGTGTTACGAGCACGAGGGAGAGAATGTGTCGCGACGTAGAATTATGTAATGTATGGGATGAAACGGCTTGACTCGGGATTCTGTGACGAGTGCTTTACGAGAACGAGAACCGATTAATCAGACGTATGTATCTTTCGTAGTTTCAACGGGAAGTTTAATCATTTTTTACCGAGGGTGTCTTGTGGAGCTAAGGTCCTCGCGGTCCACTTGTTTGTAACACTTGTCACGCTCGGGATCTGCAATGTTTATTTGAGTGAGGTATTTATAGTATCTACCCAGGCAGACAGGTGTGTGTAATTTGGCAGAAACTTTACTAGTCAATTTGTAAAGGTTGCGTTTCTCATGAGTGCAGTTCACAATTTGCATTCATTTATTACATGCAATGACAAAATAAAAATACGAAAGAAATTATCGAAATTCACTCAAAATAATGTCACATAAACTGTAGTATAAATTGGACGATTAATTCCATACAGTATACTTGCTTCGTGAGTGCAATTAACTCTCTAATGGCAAGGTGGATTTTCAACGCATCTAGGAAAATGAGGATCGGATCTGGCCGTATGCTTTGTTTTTCTGTTCATTTTTCGTGCAATCGATGTGCAAAATAGGTAAAAGAGAGAAATAATAACGTGAAACATTCCTTACGAAGAGAAACAGCGTGCACGCTGTAAAATAAACGAAGCCGTGGCTCACACCCTCATCTTGGGATGGTTTGACCCCATCTTACCGTTAGAGAATTGAACAATTATAAAGTTCACGATTGTCTCATGTCGTGATAACCATGAAAGTTTATCCGAGTACTCGAACGCGGGTCCAACTCCGAGATGGGGAAAACTATCGAAAGATAAACAGGGTCCTGAGATAAAGGTTTCAGGAACTCGGCGCGTAAGAACGCGCGGTTCGCGAGTAGCGTTTCTTGGATCGCTCGATTCCCCGTTCTGTTTACCATTGATTGGGTCGCGCGCGCGATAGCGGCTCTTATAAATAGAAGCTTCGAGCGAGCGAGCGAGCGCGCGCGGAAGCGATAGCCGCGGCCAGCTGATCCTGACCGCGTGAGTTTTACACTCGAATAATCCAGCGCGTCTTATCGGATCATTACGTGTCCGTACGAAGAAGCGGTGGATGTAGCCTCGGGGTGTATATTCCTGGATCCGATTCCTCCTCCCCGCCTGCCTCGACAATGAATCCCGTACTCTCTCCTCTCTCTCTCTCTCTCTTCCTCGTTCTCTCCTGGGACTCTCTTAATGGCTACCGGCGTCACATCGTGCACCAAGTTCAACGATCCGGCACCGTTACTTTTCTAAGCAAGAGTGAGGAGACGCTGCTCCGGGATGGCGAGAATTTTTGGGCTATTTTCGACTTCAAAGTGCCTCCTCCTGTTCCCCTCCCCCTCCTCTTCGTTCCTCATCGCGCGACCTCGCCGCCCGGAGCGCCGACTCGTCGTCTGGCTTGAAATGCTTTATTTTCGCGAGCGAGTCCGGCGAGCCGCGACGGGATCAGCGGGGG
>NW_014556992.1:258201-289580 GCF_001313825.1 Dinoponera quadriceps | reverse complement strand
GGGGGGGGGGGGGGATTCGAGGCGAGTGTAATTTTGACCGGTTCGATTTTCGTCGTCGAGGAAAGACGCGGGAAAGTCTCGAGGCGCGCGACTCGTCGCTCAACGTGGTCGTATGATGCTGAAGCAGGTTTGCTCGATGTTCGTCGCTCGCTGGAGGAAGAAGGAGAGACTAGAGGGACAGTTGCGGTTCAAACGCTAAAAACGCGCGTCGCGCTTCCACCGCCGTGAATCAACACTTCGTCCCGCCGCACAAAGGCCTGTTTGTACGTCCGCGACATCGAAATCTGAAGTCAACGGGATCCGATAATAGTTTCGATTTATCGACTCCTTGTCGTCATCGTCCGCGCGCTCGCGACTGTAAATAAAACCCGAGAACGACCGATCGGAGAACAGAGACGACTCTATCAAGCCCGTTGCTGCCGCTGCTCAGAGTGCGCGCACACGGCGGCGATTGGAAAGCCCTGCGGTGGAAAACGGAATCGCGGGACCAGTCGTGCCGCAATTTTTCTTTCCTGTCTTTCTCTGTCTCTCTCTCTCTATCTCTCCATGCAACATTTTCATTACCCGTCTCTCCCTCTCGGGACGAGGAAAGTTCGTCATTAACCTCCGACGTGCCCTCTGCCATTTGTCACGGTGACATCTGCCGCGGAGAAGAAGTAGGAAATAAATTTTCAGAAGAAACGATGGATAGAGAGAGAGAGAGAGAAAGAGAAAGTGAGGAAGAGAGGGAAAGGCGGTGCGAATTTAACGACGCATTAACCGTATTGAGAGAAGAATTCGCCGAGGAAACAGTCCGTAAACGAGGAAATAATGACGGAAAACAACGAGGGTGTTTGAAAAACAATCGGAAGAACTTTTCAACTTCTCGAAGTTGCCGATGAAACTGTACGTCCGACACGGCGAGTCTGAAACATCTCGCGTACAAAAATGTCGAGCCTCGTACGAGCCTCCTCCCCTCTCCTTTCCCTCTCGTTTAACTGGTCAACTCGCCGGCGACGAGCTGCTGGTTCCTTAAACGTCACTTTCGCGCGACGCCTGAATTTGTCTCGTTCCGCCGTCGACTGTGATAAAGTGCGACGTCCGTTTAATAAATTGCATCCCTGATACACTGCGCGGCGAACACGCGGTGTAACGTTCGCGGCCGGAGTTTCTGCCTAGCGCGTGTACGAGCGACGCACGTGAACGCTTCATTAATGTCGATCGAAAGGAAATCGGTTAATAACGACGCGTGTCTCGCTGCTGTCGCCCTTCATATTGAAACGAGACGCGTATCTGCTTCCTCCGTCGTGCGTTTTTCGTTGCCGCGCGCGATCGGCTCGTCCGTTCGTTCGTGCTATCGGCTTCGCGGCAACGACGAAGACGGTGGAAATGGAGAGTGTTCGCAATTACGGTTCTAGTCCGTTAAGAGTAACAATGAAAGGTAGAGCTTCGGTGTGCTTCTGGCGTCCTGAGAACCGATGGTAATCTAGCGGAGAGGAATCCCAAATATGCGGGAGTGGAAGTCGCGCAACTAGTGCGATAGATATTTTTCAAAGGGCTGGGAAAATGCCTTCGGGATTCGCCTGACCGCGTTTGAAAGAACGATGAAGTGCGTCGTGAGAAGGATGATTATTTTCAAATCAAGTCGATCAGGTGGCGCGTAATATTTTAATTTGTTGCATCGCAAGTGCCATTCACGCGGGAAAAGTGTTTTACTGGCGTAGCGAATTATTTGTTATGGTAACAGCAGAAGGATTTGTTAAGAGTTAATTATTAATTATGCCAACTAAATGTTATTACCGTCGCAACGACGTTCTACTACAATGGCGAAATTATTTTCTCCGCGTAACAAATCTTTTTGTTGTTACTATGGTAACAATTTGCCGTGTCAGCCAAATATTTCTCTCCGTGCAGTTGGTTCTGAGAGGGTCTTGGCACTCTGCTCTACGTATGTCACTACTGGTTTGGAAGTGACAATAAAATTGTGCTTAAAATAAAGTATACCGAGTACAGTCGATAGATGGATTTTTTCACTCGCTTCGACTTATAAATAACGAACGTCGCGCAAAAATCCCCAAGGAAAACGTTGGATTCGCGACCGACACTTTCGGCACTTCGACAACAGCCACCTGCGTTTCTATCGTCTACGCGACATCCATCGTCAGCACATCTACACGTAACCGACTTAATATCCCGCACGTGACGAGACGTTCTCGATGGAGGATCGCGCGAGGGGGTTAAATTTATAGCGAGTCCGCTAAACGTGGCTGCTCTGGGAGTTCCGGAGCTCTCCGAGAGCGCGATAGCATCGGCGACGGTCGTCTACGATCGTCGACGCTTTAGAGCCCAGAAGAAGAAGAAGAGGAGCATCAGCAGCAGGAGGTGGAGTAGGGGAAGATGGAGGAGGAGGCACGACGGCGATTCCGTTCCGTAGACACGTCGGGAAAGCCGCGAGTCCGTCGACCGGCGGAATTGGCAGAAAGCATCGGAACATCAATAGCCCCTCGCGGCCGTCAATCGGTCGTCGCACGTAACACACTCGCGCGAGGCTGCTTCGGTCGTTTCCGGTTAAGCTCGGCCAACCTCGGCTGCCAGCATTGTCCCGCGTTGTCAGTTCACGACGAGCCACCATCGGGTGTTCGTCGCGAGCGCGGGAATCCGCCGGTCCGCTTAGCGGGAAAATGTGACGCTTTCAAATGGTTCGGTGATCCGTTTCGAACGTCAGATGTGATCGTCGTTTTTCGGCCGGTGTGAGAGCGAGAGAGAAGGAAAGAAACCGGATAGTGGCCGTTACGGAATAGTGAGAACGCCTCTCTGCGCGATCTGGTGTTCGATTGGAGTGAGCCTTAATCGCGATCCTGCCACCGGTGGATGCACCTCATAGCGATATCGCGCGATCGATTTTGCGGTCGGTTAGGGCAGGAGGTAAGGATCAACGGAACAGGGACGGAGTCACGACCAGGCGTGCTCCGTGAGTTGACCTATCGGCCGTTCGGTCGATCGCGATGACTCGAAGATCGACCGCGTTCATCCTTCATCGGCGAGCCGCTTTGATTCCTCTTCTTTTTACGGAGCGATTAAAGGGATTAATCAAATGAAGGGATCGTTCCTTTAAACGTCTGCGACATTCTCGAGGTATTGAATACTCCGCTGCCTGTTTTAATCTCCGGCAAATATCCCTTAATTATTTTCGGCGTTGTTATGAGAAGGTCAGATATTTCGAATTCGAAACAATTAGCGTGGGAAGGCATCGACCGCCACCGTTTATAATTTATGTACACACGGGCCGTTCTGCGCGGGATAACCTCGCGGAAATGTAACATAAATCTTCCCGGTAAAAGCTTAAACATAGAACATAAATCCGCCACGTTAAAATATACCATAAAACGTGGCATACGTAGGAAACGTGTGCCTACAGCGCGGTCGGTGCGGCCACCGGCGACGACGACGTCGTCGTGTTCGTTCGTATCGGAGAAATTCGGCGAATGTCATCGCGCCGTGCGACACACACCGGAGTATATTTTACTTTCAGCATTTTCATTCAATCCGCTCGGAAACTAACGAGATCGTCCGGCGCGTTCCGGAGCGCAAAAGGGGAAAAATAAAATTTCCACCGCGGTATCGGGGATCAGAGCGATCCTCGAATCACTTGTCGCCGGTCGCCACGCTCATGTCACGTCCTGTGCGCGTCGCCTCTCCGATAATATTATCGAAAAACATCGCATTAAGATAATTGACTATCAGAGACGGGGCGAAGGGATTATAATATCCCGTCGTAATCGAGGTAAAACGTTATCTCGCGCTTTAATCTCGAATATAACGGCAATCGGAAACACGAATTGACAATTCGCGATCGATACCGCCACATCGCGTCTCATTATCGTTGATTTACATCTCAAATTGCTGTTAAACTTACTAGTAACGCCACCGATCGGAACTAAGACACACCTTAATGAGAGGCGAGTCGGAAAGTAACGCGTGTGAAATTATTATTACAAAAAATCGCTGTTTCTCGCGGCGTGTCATCGTCGTTGTATCATATCCAGCCGTAATTCCCCGATTCGCGCGTACCGCCGTTCGGAGAACATTTATTCACGTTGCTCCGAGAGCACCGAAAGAAAAAGATCCTCGGCGACGATTCCCGGGCGGCGTTCCGGCGCTCGCGAGATTTGATTCGCGGGCCGCGCGGAACGTGACGGCATGCCTCCGCGCGCACGAGCAGCCGGGGGTCGAAGGCCCTCGGGGCCGGAGTTTCTTTCGGGCACGTTTATCTTGATCGCGCGACAGTGCGACGAAGGAGAAAGGGAGAGAGCCGGAGGTCGTGGTCGTCGAAGGGCGAGAGACGGTGGATCCACGTGGAAACGTCGCTCGTGTATCGAGGCTTCACGCCTCGTCTCTCTCTTTCTAGCGAGGTGTGTATCGGGTTTCGAATCCGGGTCGCCGACGACGGCTTCCTCGCGATCGAGGCTTCCAGGACTCGCGCTCGCTCGCTCGCCGACCGGCACCGGGATAAGAGCCGTTCCGATCGCGTGACCTTCGACTTCGGCCGACCTCTCGTTATTCTAATCCGCAGGAGAGCCGAAGGAGTTCCGCGAGTTCGACAGACGAATGGAGCGTGTCCTCGTTGACTTATCGCGCTCGCTCGCTCACTCCTCGCGTCGATAGAGGCAGCGTCCGTTAGAAATCCGAAGACGACGGCTAAATGACGGTAGGGAGGGACGTGAGGTCGGACCGCGCGTGCAAGCCGGTTAATGGTCGGGAAATGGTTCGTCGTATGGCCGTTAGCTAACTGAATTTTCTTTTCTCTCTTTCTCTATCTTCGTATGATAGATACCAAGATGATCTGGAAGGGGACAACAAGCTGCTATCTCGGGATTAGCTTCGCCAGACTGTTGCCAACGAGAATCGCGACTTGGTGCGAGCGCGTTTCCGGAGCTAGTAATGAATTCTGAACTCTCGGGCTATGTTGCAGCAGCAATTTAAGCCAGCTAATCCCACCTTAGCGATTCACGGCCTCTCACTTGATTATGCGGCTCTGTCGTATGGAGGAAACGAATTCAATTAACCGGAGTTCGATCGACGTCGGACGGGAAGCCGTCTCGATATCCCCGCTGGTCACTTTGGCGGGTTTTAAATATTTTATTGTATTATTCGGAGCGTTATTGTAACGTGTTGCGCGGCTGAATTTCAGAATTTTTCACACCCTTCGATAAATCAATTCGACATTCGCGAGGGGACATCCGGTAATGTTACAACATTCGGAAATGCGACGGTACGCGTCCTCCCTGTCATTTCGGTCGTTTTTCAATATTTTATATCATTGTTATTTTAAACATCGCGTGCACGTGATTTATTTAACAGGAAATATTTCAATTAATTGCGATAATGATTCAACATTTGCGAGTAACGTTTGGTAGCGTTATAATATTTAGAAATTCAACGGCTGACTTAATTACATCTACGCCGGTCAACCGTTCGGCGTTCGCTAATTGCGTCGCTGTAATATCACCGCGCGATTGATTTCATACGTTTGCGGAACGAGCGCGACAAGCGAGTCTCGCCGACGATGCGCGTACATGCTTCGAACGCCTCTCTATCTCTCTCTCTCTATCGCGCTCGCACGTGAACTTCGACACGGCCTTGCCCGGCAAACGCAGCGCCGGATAAAGTCCGCACGCGAGTTTCCGCGAGAACGGAACGCGGTCGGACGACACTTTGTTGCGTCGCTTTGTCTCGCCGGATTCCTGTGTTGCGGACGCGCGCACCTTCGCGTCGTCCGTTGGCAGACTCGAAATTCTCATCGCGTCCCTCATCTCGCGAGAGTCCGGGCATCCGGTTATCTTCGAGGTAGGAAATTGCGAGCGCACCCGCCGACTCCGCACGGTTCCGTTAATTGTGTTACCTCTCCCCTCCGTGCGCGGCAGTTGCCGGTATTATGCTACTAAATCGCTTTTCATTATTCCTCGCGGGACTATTCTTCCACGGGGCGGGAGTTCGCGATTTTCAATCTTTCGCGTCGACGGTTCCTTTTCTCGTCATTTTCACGTGTGTTTCACACGGTAATACCCTTCGGGCTGGTAATTAAGTTTCTTTCCTTTAACGAGGGTGATCTCGCATTAGCGTTGAGGTGACTTGTCAAAACATGCAGAGATCAAAAGGATTTTCCTCGGCGGGACACTATAAATGTGCTAACGAGAGAAATTTTTAGAAGGGGAGAGCTTTTAATATGTATAATTACGTTATAACGATGTTACTTTTAATACGTATTATGTATATAATTTATGCATTAATTGCTGAATCGACGCGCGACAGGGAATGTCACGTGCCGGACGTGCGACTAACTTAGATTAGAAATTCAGATTATCTCGCGTTATCCATCTAAATGGCACGACGAGGCTCAAATGAGAATTATACGGCTGTTACGATACGCTCTTCAAGGCTTCGCGAATAGGTAAACTCTCTTTTTTCCATCTCTTTTTCTCTGTCCTTGCGAGACCGGTGGACTCGTTTTATCACCATCTACCAGGACTTTTACTGTTAGATAGACATCGACCTAACTGGCGTTTCGCGGGCTTCGTCAAGGCTGCATCACGCGATATCGTATGCCGGTTTCCGCAGCTACGAGCTGTTACTAAGTTTCGGAATTTTTGGAGTAGCCGCTCGGCTCCGTTGTTTCGTTATTCATTTTGTACAGATTAGCATATTCCGTTTCGAGACCTAGCGCAGTGAACGCGGAGTTCACGGCGATTCCGATAAAATCGTGCGAAACGACGCTTACTATAAAGTATTTGACTAAATGTGCTTCCATCGTCCGCGTCGTTTAAAATTCCTGAACGTGTGAAACATTCCTCGCGAGCGTGCAATTTTTTTCAATCCACGTCTGCCTCAACGACTCGTTTTACGAACGATGCGTGATTTATCTCGCATAATTTTAACACACGTATCCACGATTCATTGCAANCCCGATACCGTGACGTTACGGGGACGACCGAATCCTTCGCCGTGGAAAAACGGATGAGGCCATTCCTTGTTATTGTGTTCGGGTATCCAGGAAAGATCGTCATCGTGAGGAAGCTCGCGACTGACTTTACGACCGCGAAGTAAAGAAAAAGAAAAAAAAAAATGAAGAGAAGAAAAGGTTCAATCGCCAGCCGTGGGTTCTCAAGGTAAGACAGATCGTAATAAGCCCTTGAACCTGCGGGCACGAGTCGGACTTTAAGATCGATGTTGCAAGAAACTCGCGGGTCCGTGTGCCGCGCGATTGTTAAGGTTTTATTCGCCGCTCTCCGGTTATATTGCATCGGTCGTTAGAAACGACTCACCGCGGGGAGAGAGAACGCGACCCTCGCGCGTACGCCAAGTGTAACGCGACCCCGTGGAGAAGAAAAACTCCTCTCTCTCTCTCTCTCTCTCTTTCTTTTTCTCTCTCGCCGAGTCAGCGACTGAAAAATTCAAAACCGCGTCTTTCTCCTCGTGTGCACATTCGATGCGCCGATCTTGCGTTTGCCGTCTCTTCAATCGAGCTCGTGACGGCATTCAGCTACTTGCAACGGGAAGTCTCCTCATGCTTTCTTCGGTGGAGCATGCATAATCCCGGAAAGGAAAGCACGGAAATTCAAAACATGGAACAATGTCCCGGAAAGTCGCAATCCCGAACACTGAATACCGGGACAATCTCCCGAAATATAAAAAGCGTACGATTGTTCGGAAAAATCGCAATCCTGAAAATTGAATGCCGGGACAATCTTCTGAAATATTGGACGGGTGAAGTTATAACTTTAACGTCACGTTGTAACTTTGCGAAACAACTTCGTGCTTCCAACATTTCGAGAGATTGTCTCGATATTCAGTTTTCAGGAATTGCGATTGTTTGGAATGTTGCCTCACTTCTCAAATTTCGGGATTTCGATTTTTCGGGGTTATGCATGCCCACTCTCTCTTCCGTTACGATTTCCTCATTGCTTGAAATTCTACATGAATTCTACAGAATCGTACGATGTATATATTCGTACAGGCGCGGGGTGCATTCTGAATTCATCGAGTTTCCTTGTAGCTGCGATTACAGGCGCCTACGTAATTCCCTTCTCTTCTTTCCTCTTCACTTATCTTCTCTCAGCTTCTCTTCTCTTCGGCATTTATCCTCGCTTCAGCGTGTGATATAATAAACGCGAGCGTTACATCTCTCGCGGAAGAGGCGTCGCGGCTTTCGAAAGCCGCTCTAACGTGGTTCAGGCTGTGCTTTAGGTGTATCGCGAATTCCGGAACGCGCGTGCGCGCGCGAGAGAGAGAGAGAGAGAGAGATCGGGAGAAAGGAGAGGCCGGTTCCGTTTCTTACCTCTCGCTCGATCGAACGCGAGAGTCAACGAGCGGAATGATCCGCGCCGCCGGAGAACGCCGGGAGGGGTCTCCGAACTTCTCTGCTTTGACTATGTGTAACGTCAGCACGCTTCCGTTTGATCCGAGGCCGGAGTTAGCGAATTCTCCCGGCCAAAGTCCGACGATCGTGGCCGCGTGAATGGGGAAGCCGCGTCGTCGTCCGCCGTTTCGTGAAACTTGGGCCTTGGGATAAGTTTACGCGAGCCCACGTTCGGCTTGGTGGTGCGGACCGGCTGACTCTCGGCGAACAAATTACGCGGTTGGTGGTCGGCGCTGCCGGTCGCTCGTCGCTTTTCATCAATCCCGACGTCCCCGTTTCGGCGAACCCGTGTATCGACAGACGGCCGCGTCAGCTTCGCCGTGGCGACCAGCGGTGTTTCTTCAAGCCGTCGCGACGAGAGATTACAGACTCGGACGTTCTTGATTACGCTCTTTGCGCCCGGAATTATCCGTGTCGTCGGGGATCGAAAATCGATCGCCACGTTCGCAGCACGAAACCCCAGCGCGTAACGAATGTTCTGTTCATTCGGACGCGTCCTCGGTGCCTAACTATTCTCCGCCGTGCCGGTTTGAGCGCAAACGCTACGGCGAGCGATGTTGATTTTGTATTATTTTTCCGGAGGTTTTCGCCGTTGTTCCCCGGATGTCCCGCAGTCGATTCGAGTTATTTCACTCTTTAAATATCTTGGAGTGAAATCTCACGTAAGACGAGTGATGATCTAATCGATCGAAGCGGATTTGCTTCTTCTACAGTGGAATACGTCGATGATCCACTCTTCAATCCCGAATGAAAATATTCATTTGACGATTCAGAGTGAAGAACTTCTATATGACTGAAAAGTCACCCAAATCCCGACGACCGTTATTCTACTTTTCCAGTAGAACTCCGCGGCGAAGAAATTTCGAGAAAAAATATCTACCGTCTTCGAAATATTTTCCAGTTTTTCCGTTAATTAATATTATTATTATTATTATGCTATTCGCGCGGTGTTAGTCCCGCTTTTCATTTTCGGAATATTTCGCTACGTTTGATCGACCGGAATTCTCTTATCTGTGTTTAGAGCAAATCGAGCCCACGCGCACCCGTTCTCAGTGGCGATTTATTGAAAAACACCCATCTTCAATTACACGTCGATAGATGGAGGAATTTACACCACTAACGAGTCTCATCGATTTTGCCAATTTTCCCATTCGCTCGATGTCCGAGGAACAAATTGCGCGGCGCACGTCCGCCTCGTGTCTGACAAATCTTTCTCGTATCCTTGATTTAAGAAAGCGCTCTCCGTCCGGCTTGCCAGAAGGCGGCTTTCCTCTCAGCTGATTCGATCTCGCTTCTCGTTTCTCTGTTCCACTGCCGCGTCTTCCAGCGCGCCTGTCCCGCGTAACATCGGAATAACCGCTGTTACTCGCCTTCTCCCCGGGGCACAGACCGCATAACCGACTTACGTTCAAACGTAACGCGCGTTTTACACACAGAGCGCTCTCGCGAATTTAAATTAGCGTTGTACCTACGCACACGGCGTGCATGAGCGATCCCGTCGCTGCGGACTATATTACGCGCCTAAGACATTCCTCTTGTTTCTCTCTCTCTCTTCCCTTCTCTGCCTTCCCTCTCTATCTTCTTACTCGATAAACGGAGAACGTTTAATTAGCGTTGCATCTCCAACGAGGCTCCTCGCTGTGTGAATTTGCGCTTTTCGCACGTAACGTCGTCTAATTGAGTTATTGACAGTCTCGAGCGACAATGTAAATCGTGTACACACGATTAAACCTTAAATAATGCGGTCTAAATGCTTACCGAATAATCTCGATAAGACGTTGTAATAACGATAGCACGCGGAAAAATGGGCAACACGTCGGATGCCCGGCGTTCACCCGCTCGTCGGGATCGCGCGGATCTCCTTAATCGTTCCACTCGAACGATTCGTTTCTCCTGTCGGGCGGGCCGACAACGCGACGCGATTAGCTCTCTCGGGATCACCGTCGTGATGATGCGGGGGATCACCGTGGCTCACCCATCAACGTCTCCTATCACCTCTCAAGGATTTAATTTCATCCCTGCCAGTCGCGCGCCTGTAATTAATAACGCGCCTCGGCTCGCTCAATTATCCGCAAAGTTTTGAGGCAATTATGCCGATCCTCCCGCGGCAAAAATGCCCGAGAGCGCGAGAGAGATCACGGCCGCTGCCGGCTTACGTTACGCTTTGCCTCCCGCCGCGATCGGCGGTCGTTATCGGTACCGCTGCACCTGGTATCCTTGTTCTCGCCGCGGATTCCCAGGAGCCGTCCCGCCGTCCGATGTTTACGAGGGGATCGCGCTTGTCGTAAGTAGGCACTTCGCTTCTGCCTCGTCCCCCTCCACCTCCTCTCGCTCATCCTCCTTCTTCCTCTTCTCTTCGGCTTTCCCTGGCCATCCATCCGCCTCTCTTCTCCCCTCGGCCCACTCGCTCCCCTATCTGACCGCCGTGAGTAGGCGCTGTAAGATTCCCGTGGTAACCGGAACCACACGGATCTCCTCCAGATACTCTCTCGCTCGACGGGCTTAAGGTCGCCCTCGTGCGCCTCGACGGAGCCTCGTGGCCGCCTTCTTCGTGGCCTCCGCGAAATGTCAGGGTTCGCCCGGTTCTCGATCCGCGGCCGCGTCCCGCCGGCGACGGCGGTATCCTTCCTCTGTCGCCGGTTTATGAGCCGGCCGTTTTACGACGCGGCTCCTCGCGCCCGGTCGATTCGGCTCGACGGTGCACCTGCGACCGGCGATTCTTTCGCACCAAGTGCCGGGACACTTTCGGGCGACGATGAGAGAACGACGCACTGGGTCTTTACGAACGTAAGGGCGATGCCGGCGGACGTTGGGGAACGTTGCCGAGGATTTTAGTAGGACGAAGATTGGGAGAACGTATTCGGAATTGTTTAATCACTGATTTATTTGCGGCGAGAGCGGGACGAGCGGAGATCTTAAAAACTAATTCTAAAAGATAACTGTAAGGAAGGATCGTTAATTCTTTTGGAATTGATATTTAAAAAATGTGGATAATTATTGAAGGATAATTCACTCTCGCGAGGAAAGATAGGAGTAAGATATTTATTTATCACATTATTGTAATATTTTTTAGAAATTCTTACTGTCTTCTATATCATTTTTCTGTCGCTTCCTCGTTTTAATCATAACAGAATACGTATTCATGTATTGGGGTCACTCATGACCCCACCTCTTCGCGTCCTATTACTCTACCTTTCCTCTTGGCAGGGTTAATAGTTATTTCAGGTAATTACAAATTCTCTGTCCCTTTTGGAACGTTCGTAATGAATAATTCCTCAAAGATAATTCCGTGATCATGACGAGACGCACAGCATAGCTTTCCTTCTTCGAGGGTCCAACGCGTTTCTTGGCGCGGTATCATTCGTCTCGCCGTATACGTGTACCTGACATGCGACGAATGGTATCGCTACGTGCTAAAGAGAAGCTCGCGATTAATTACGCGAAATTAGGGATCTTTCCTGACGCGGGACAGCCGTGATCTCGCTCCTCGCGTATTTTTCGACTACGCCCTCGCGCGAAATCTCGTATAACCCGGTGCGATTCCTTTTTTCTTTCTTTCTCCCCTTTCTTCTTCGCCGTATCGCACACACACCGGCCGTTACGCTTCTCCCTCGTCCTCGGTTCCTACAGGACGAGAAGGAGGCGGGCGGGAAGGACAGAGGGCAACGAATTCTACTACGTAGTCACGAAAGGCGATTACACGTTCGCCCGCCAACTTCGAACTCGGATGCGAACGACCTCTCAGCCGGCCACCGCTTTCCTTTTCCTCTTCTTCCCTCTCCCGTTCATTCCCGCAATCCTCTCGTGCGTGCGGGCGCGCGCGCTCACCCGGTATACTCTCGTGAAACCAGTTCACGCGCCGTGATCTTCGGCGCGATCGGAGAAGCCGTGATCTTGATCCGCGCGCGCGCGCACACGCGATAAATTTGGGCGCGCGCGCGCGGAATCAGTCGCTCGGTGCACGCACGCACGCAGGCCCGCTGAAACGCACCCTAAGAGAGAGAGAGAGAGAGCGCGATTTGTTCCCGCAAATTGCGGACCATCTATAATCCACCGTGAAATGTTGGTGGAGGAACGCTCGGGGCGCTGATTGCGCCGCCGAGCCACCAAATTCGATTCGAGAAATAGTGAAACGCTCGGGCGCTTCTTCTCTCCTCCCCTTTCCCCGCTCCCTCCTACTCTCCTCTCTCTCTCGCCCCGTCGATCCCCTGCTTTTGTCTTTTTCGCCGTACCTGCGCGCGTCGGCGGTATCTTCGCGATCTCCGCGTAGCCGGCGAGTGATAAATAACTTAGGCTTAAGATCGATGAATAAGCGGAACTCGAGTCCGATTGTACGATACGATACGATGCGATACGATAGTCTGAAGCCCACGAATCCGTTACGTAGAAGTGTCCGTAATCTTCGGGCTGGAAACATCTTCACCGGGCTTGCTCGTCCGACGCTGCGCGTTCCACGATCTCGTCTTATTAATTTCGTTTTTCTTCGTCATTTAATTACAATTTCCGGCGGACTAGCGTGTAGCGCTGATGACTCTTTTTTGTCGAGAATGCAATATATTTCCCGGACTCATTAAAGTGCGGCGCGCGTTGCGTAATAATTCGACGGTCTCGCGGAAGCGCTCGGACCGCCGCGAGCGCACGTCTCGAAAGCGGGTCAACGACATCGTACGGAGAGGATCCGCGGGCCCGATCGAGTGTCCTTCGCGCGTATGACTAATGATTCCGTATTAGAGGTTTGTCGGATACGAATACGGTATTCGGCCGGTTGGTATGCGAATTCTTCATGCGTCGCCAACATCTTCCTCCACCCTCCTCCGCGCTTTCGCGTCTTATTTGTTTATTTATTAATTCTTTCTTTCTCCCCCTTCCTTTTTTTTTCCGACGAAACTGGTTTTTTCGCCTTTATCCGCGGGAACCTCTCGGGTGGGGCGCGGGAAGTTGCGTCGCGTAAATACGTGTAAATAATTTATCGGTACCGGGGAGAGGTAGCGGACCGGCCGGCGTCATAATTTACAGCTGGCTCGCGCGAGAACCGTGCATGAGATAATTAATGTCTCATTCTCGCTTAACACGCCACCCCTCCCCCGCTCCCGACCCCTTGTCCGCTGTTTTGCCGCGAAAAAGTCGGACCAATCTTCGCGTACTTACAACTTGCGGTCGTCGTGGAAGGATTTCACGCACTACAATAGCACTACCATCCAGTCACTTGAGCCACCTTTTGTCACGTTTTCTCCTGATAAATCACTGAAAAATTTACTATCGTCCAAAATGAGTTACTATAGTCACTTCTTTCCCTGAGCTGCCGTTACATTTGTAAAATATAGACGTTCTATATATAGTTTTGCCATCTCATCTGCTGCCGATTGTGGTTTGCTCACTGGGTACGGATTTATTGTTTCACCGTCCTCACTTGTATCGTTCATACCTTTGGTCTTTCTTTGTTTTGAACCTTCAAATATACTATACTGTGAAAATAATTCACTACATGTTAAATTGTCCAAAGATAAATCTGGGAAGGTAAGAATAAGTTACTTTTTTGCTTAAACGGTCTTAGCTACTCTCTCAGAATTTGACAAGAAATGCTACATTTGAAATCACTTTTCGTCAGCTATTCTTGAAGCAATCATTATTTCACTTTTTTGTTCCGGTGACTGGATGGCAGCGCTGCGTACAAGACAAAATAGAACTCGTGCCTACCTACGTGTGGGAGCAAATTGCAAATTTGCATTTGAATTTGAATTTAGATTTGTAAGCAATCGTTCGCACCTCCCCAGAACGTTACACGTAATTTATGAACCATTTCGCACAAATTGACGAATAAAATAGGAACTCGCCGCTCGAGAGACGAACTTGTGTAAATCTGCGGATTTCAAATAAAATAGCACATCTAACGTCGCGCGCGTAATTTACGAACGATCTCGCAAAATGAGAAACAAAACGGAAACTCGGCGCTCGAGGATCGCGCGATTGTAAATCGCGGATTTGAAGGGGAATTATGCGTTTTCTAACGTCACGCGTGATTCACGGGTGTCTCGATAAATTGATAAAAATGAAATAGAAACTCGGCGCTCGAGGGTTTAAGCTGACGATCGATTGCGAGGCGGCCGCGCGCGAAGAACCGAGCGCTCTCCTGTCTCCGTTGTTCCACATACGCCTGTTAACCGGCCGGCGAGAAAGTGAGTTCTTTCATCGCGATCTTGAACTTGAGGGATTCGTAACGACAGGTTGCGAGCATGGGCTGGCCGGCCGCGCTTGCCCGAGAAAGCGAGCGGCGCCGTCGTCGTCGTCGGTCGAGGGAACGCGCGACAATCCTTCGCGCGTTTGACACGGTAGGCTCCTTACGAACGACTTTGTCATGCTCGATGAATTCATACAAGTAGACCAGATCGAAGATTACGGGCGCGCGAGGCTGTCGCGCCTGTCTGTCATCTTAAATTAATTTGCACACGCCTCCGTATCTCGATACCGCAACCGTCTGGGATATCAAATTCCGCCTCTCTTCTCGCGCGGAAATCGTTCCATATACAGTATAAATTTCGACTAGAATACTCAAAATTCCCAATCCCAAAATAGGTTATCCCATTACGATACTAATTAAGAACCTCATTTTTATTCCAAACATGGGATGAAGTTTTCTTCCCGCGATGCGGGACTGGCTGTGCGTTGCCGCGTACGACTATCATCGCCGGAACTGAATGACATTTTGAAGAAATATCAAATTAGGTTGTTAATAAGCGGTGTTACATTTTTAATGTTATTATGTTTAATAGCGCGCACGTAGCGTGTGTGAACTTGTGAAGTGTAAATATTTAAAATGTCTCATATATTTTGTTCAATCGTAATGTAAAATGGTAATTAGAAACAATCTTTTGGGAAGACGTTGGAGGTGACCGAATACGAATATGTTTTTATGCTTTCCACTTAGAATCGTATGTTTTGAAACATTACACTTCTAGGCTGCGTTCGGATATACCACACTAAAGATAGACATACAATTGACCAATTATGATGAAGAAATATTTGTTGTTTTTGTTCTGATTGGTCAATTAAATGCCACTCTATGTGTATTCCCGAGCGCAGCCTTAATCAGAACCTGCGCAGATTTTCCAAGGAAAGTTTCATAAATATTTAGAATCCATAATTTCGAACTATAAATATTTTAAGAAATCAGACTGGATCCCAGTTAGATCCCAAGCAACTTTCTAATACGGGTTTCATTTACATCATTTTTCTCTATTCGATACAGGAATTGCCGTTGTCGCTTCGAACTTACATGCCCAAGCTCGCTTCTAGCGATTTGTAAGGTGCGACCTGTAACTCGAATCAGAATTCTATAAAAACGCGCGACAGGGGGCGTGTGGTATTCACGTAGGAAGATCGATGACGATTCTAAAGCCCGAATTCGTTCCCGAGTATTGCGATAACCATCGTGTTAAACGCCCGGACGATTTAGGAACGGAACGTAGGACTCGGAACCGATCAATCTCGCCCGATTCCCGTTCCGTCTCCCTTGGCCCCGGTCGGCGAGTAATTAGAAGCCGAGCTCAATTAGGATGGTAGAACGCGTGACTTATGGAAAAAAATCGGCAGCGCGCGTCGCTGGGAGTTATTATGACGGTTATTAGTCTGGCGTGGGGCTAATTTATGAAAGCCATTAGGCGGACGCCTGATTAAAACCCGCGCCCGATACTTGTACTCCGCCGACGCGAAAGGATCGCCGCGCGTACATACGCAGAAGGTAGCCCGCAACGGTTCGCGTAAACTTGTAAAATATCCCCCCCCCCCCGGACTTTCGAAGAAAAGCCAGCTAATTCTCGTTAAGTCGCGGCGGCCAAAGCGCGATATATGAAAGGATGAACGCGGCGCGAGGAGCTGGAGATTTCCTCCACTGAGGTTCGACCGTACTTCGCTATTTCTCGGGTGCACTGAAAAGTGAGTTTGGTTGGGTCTACCTGACAATAGACGCGCCTTGGTTGAAAGGAGAAAAAGTCTAGTTCCCATAAATAAAATGTGGTTCCTGCAGCCGGGAAGGATTTCTATTTCCTTCAACCAAAACGCGTTTGGTTGTCCATCGTCAGGTAGGTTTAACCAAACTCATTTTCCAGTGAGAGATTTCCCTTACACGCGTCTTCCTCTCATTTCTTCGTCGCGTTGTTCGAACGCGACGGATTCTACGGGAGAATCTTCAAGTCGATCTCCACTCGCGCGGGAGACCTTCGAGTATCCCCGGAACTGTACACCTTCCGTCCAATTTTCAAGGAATCGAATTGAACTTGGACGAGAAGGAGAGATCCGTGGCGCGAGGATCTCGCGACGCGCGGCTGGAAGGAGGAAATATCATTTCGAAGGCGCGAGAGATCCGCGGGACCGATTGACGAGCGCGGAGCGCGATGATGAAAAGGTGAAGGAGGCGGCGGCGAGGAGGAGAAGAGGAAGAAGGTGAGGCGCGACGATGCGAAGAGGCTGGAAGCACGGCAGGAGGAATTGATGCTGCTGCTCCGAGGATATATCTCCGTGAGAAAAGTTGGGTGCTGCGCGCGCGTGCATCGCGGGACTTATTAAGCGGACACCGCACGCCGAAAGGAAGAGACGGAGCAGCGGGAGGAGAAAGGGGAGGAGGGCATTGCGGTTTCGCGCCACGGGAAAAGGAGAGAGTATTCCGCCGAAAATGGCATTGACGCCCCGATGCCGCGGAGGCGGCGGCGGCGATGGCGGCGAGAACAACCTCTCCGAGGAGGTGGCGAACGAGGACGAGGGGGCCAACGCGGCCAATTTCGAGCCTCTCAGCGACTCCTGCGGTGAGAGCGACATGGAGGGCCTCGACCTTTCCCTCTTCGAGCCGCAGGTCGACGTTGCTTCCTGGTGCGACAGCCGCATCCACGCCGGCACTCTCCACATCCTGGTCCATTATTGCGGTAAGCTGTGCGAGTTTCACGGTATATACGGGGTGCTCCGAACGGAGGATTCTCTCGATTTAGCCGAATAACCGGATGTCTCTTTCCGCCCGATTCGGATCAGTGAGCGTGAATCCGCGCGCGGGTCTGAGGAACGACGGAGTGGAGACGTTGCTACATTCGTTCCGCTTGAGGTAACGAATGCGCGCGATCTTTCAGAATTCGCGTCGTCGCGCTCGGATGTCGCCGTGTCGCGCGGGACGGCCGTCATTTAAGCGTGTACTTAACACGTGTCCGCTTTCCCTCTCTCTGTTTCTCTCTTCCTTCGCTCGAGAGAGAGAGCCTCCGAGATAGGACATTAAAGCGATATCCTGGCGCCATGAGTGGGTTCGAGACAGTCCTGCGTGCGAGCGAGCGATGCCATTATTCCGTGGCCCACGGGCCGATCGCCAATTGCTATCCTCCCATAATTGCCATTAACATACAATGGCGGCAGGCGCGTGTCGAGGGGTCCGTGAGCCGCGATTTACCGTCGCGCATTTATTTCGCGGCTGCGAGCTTCGAATCGCCTTGCGTTTACCTGCTCGCGAACGATCGCCGACGGTCACATCGGTAAACAGCTCGAGTCGAGGGAAAGAGGCAACCGAGAGTCTCTTACGCGCGCTTCGCGTCAGTGCGCGAAGAATTGATTCTCGCCCCGACGACGCGCGAACGGCCTAAAAATCAGAATCGATTTCTCACACTGTACGAGCGAGAATCAATTTCTCCTTCTTGCTTCCTCTCCTTCGATTTTACATCCGGCAGCCCCTTCCAGTAAAAACCTCGAGGAATCTTTCGCCACGCTGTACTCATAGGTCGATCTTACGTTCAAGATCCTCTTGAGTTCATCTTAATCCTTTGTTGGCACATTTATTTCTTGCTGCTTGTACAGATATTGTAGTTTTGAGCGTATGAAAGGTAAATTTAAGGAAATCGTTATATTTCAAAAATAGACTTCAAAGATAATAGAAATGGAAGAAAAGGTATGAGAGATGATACATTGATTCTATATAAAAAGAAGTAGACAATTTTGCGTGCCTTAAGAAAAGAATTACGCTTATATATGCAATAATCTAATATAATATAATATACAATAATTACAAATTTACTACTTATGGTATCTTGATTTTTCGCTCGGGTCAATTTGACCCACGAGTGCCGCCGAACTAGCGTTAAAGTACTGTAAAAACTATTTCATTGGCTATTTCATTAATATCTTAAGATTCATACTTAAGATATAATCCTAAATATAAAATCAGATTATAAATACTTTGATTTTTCAAATTTCTCATATGAGAAATTTACAATTGCAAATTCCTAATGGTAAAATTTGGAAATTTCTGACAATACTGAAACCTGAAGAAACAAATATTGGCTCTTTCTTTACTGAGATGCGGAAGTACAACAGCTAAGTCTTTATCTCGATTTTTCGCGACGCCTTCGAAATCCGTGAAACCGCATGGAACAGCGTCGAGCGAATCGTTAATAACGGCGCGCTTTAATCGCAACTCATTCATCCAAGCGTCCGCCGCGCGTCGTCCGAACCGTTGCAAATTCGCCTTCGCCTTGGCGCGTGGGCGTAAACCGCGAAATGAAACGGCCGTCGAGCTTTTCTGCGGATCCGCTCGGTAGGCGACTTCACCTTGACGCCGGATATGCATCTTGACGCCACGTCGAGTAGGTAATTGGGTAATTTAATCGAGGCAGATAGCGTGGCTCTCACGCGCGTAACCGATGCGCCGGGATTACGAAGCCGATTACTATTAACTCGTTCACGCGATGAACAGGCAGCCACGATTCGCCGCGCTCTTTCGCATCAGTCAGAAAAAATGCGAGAGAGAGAAAGAAAAAAGACGCGAAACACGGGACAAATTTTACTCGCTTGTCCGCGATCTCTGGACGTTTAGGTAACGCGATATGACGAGATACGCGATGCCTCGGAATTACCGTCCGTTGGAGATATATCTAAATAATTGGACGAACTTTTATCGGAAAGTTTCTCCTCGGCCGAAAAAGAAAGAAGAAACGACGCGTTCGTCGGCAATTTCACATTGCGTTATCGACATTTCGCCTCGATTGTTTCCGTCTGCGCGCGCGTTCCACTTTGCAATTTCTGTTGCGACGAAATCTCGGTTGAAATGTCGCTACTGTGAAATAATGGGCAGAAAAAAAGAAGAATGAAAGAGGGGAGAAAGGGACGCGGTGAAACACGTAATGCCGCGAGCTCACGCGCTGTTATTCAACACAAAACGAATTTTATTCCACCCACTCGTTGTTATTTTGCTCGCGTTCAGCGACGCTTTCCATCGGGCCCGCGTGGGTGAAGACGGCGGCGGGACGACGGATGAAACACCCGTCAGGATTTTCTCTCCGGGATCGTCCGGCTAAGGAATTCACCTTGACGCGGCGGATACGCGTCCCGATACGCGCGTTCACGGAGAAATAATTGGCTAATTTAATCGGCTCGGATAATCGCGCGTCGTGGGTGTGCATAGCATTATTAAGGCAATATTATTAACTCGTCCGCGTGGAAAGACGGGCGCGTTTCGCAAAGACCGTCGTCCTTGCGGCCTCTCGTCAGCGGCCGGCGTCGAGTCTCTTTCTCGCACACGAATATCCCTATCCGTTTCCCAGCGAGATTCTCTCCAACGTCACGCGGGATAACTAATTGATTCAATTAGCATTTAATATCTAATTTAATTAGCTATCCTATAGTGTGACTAATTGATGGATTACGCCACATCGGAATCGTATCCTTATCGGTACAAAACGCGTTTATTGCGCGACTGCGTCGAGCGATCCTCGTGAAATTATTGTCCGGGATAAAACATCGCATTATCTAAATTTCTTAGAGTGAAATCTTCCTCGGGAGCGGTGAAAACGTCGGCACTTGGGATCGTAAGAGCGAATGTTTTGCTTAGAATAATCGAAACTTAAATCCTAACTCCACGCGAATGAGTGCCGGAACAGATCAGAGAGAATTTCTCCCCCCGACGGTGGAGCGCGTCGGATTCACTGTGCAATTTCGCGTGAAAATATTCACTCGACGGGACTCGGAGCGGAGAATTCATTCCGTATGAATGCAAAGTCACTCGAATTCGAGTGACTGGGCCCGACACTCCGCTGCGCGAATGGGACTTCACTGCGAGAAATTTCAAAAGCGCGGAACGTCGCGTTTTTCGCGCGTTGAAAATTCGCCGTTACCGCGATTTTTCTCACACGTATTTATGCACGGTCGGGCACGGTCGGGCGTGCGACGCCTTTCCGCGAATTCGCACGGTGCGCGAGCGCTTTTCCCGCGGATCAGACACGGTCGGTCCGGTTAAAACGCCTGTCAAGACTTTCTGGGGATTTTGCCGCCGGTTGGGAATTTTACCGTGCGGCGGGCGCGGATGACACGCGCCTCGACGTCGTGTCATAAAGATAATTGGGTGCATAGCATTATTAACCGACGATGACGGCGGTGCGGGTGAACGCCTGTCTCCCGTCAACGTGAATGGGTGCTAAATGTTAACTCGCAGTTCGCACACGCAGCCTGTATCGGAGTCGGAGATGGAAATCAGCATGCGATGTGCGCGTGTATGATTGTGCGTGCCGCGTAGAGACCGCGCGATACCTCCAGCCATAGCTCGTTAACGTTTTCTAAAAGTAAAACTTTGGTAAAAAACAAACCGAACACGTGTACGCCGCTGAAAACAATTAGGGGATCATGCCGAACGAGGGATTCCAGTTGGACGGTTCCACCGCAGCTTGGAGTCGAGTTATGTTCGCGAAGGAGATTGAGATAGTTATTAAGAGAAGTATATTCTATGCTTCTCGGGTATCCGGCAACAAACGTCTCACTTGCATCAAGCGGGTAGGTGATGTGTACGCGCGCTCGAAGAGGCGATTCCTCGATTGTTCAAGCGCGCGCGTGCACGTGTGTGTGATGGAACGTTCAAGTGCAGAAAATAGCAGTCGCTGATCTTTACCAGCGCTTGTGCGCTGTTAGCGATGTGTGATTAATTTCGGAGCGCCGAGAAACTTGCGATCGCTGAGCGTCACTTGAGAAATTGAAAAAGAGGAGGGAAGCGCTATTTTTCTTCAGGGCGCAGCACCTCTTCCACCGTCACATCGTCCAATTCATCGCTCTTCGCGTATGATCCAACGGACTGTCACGTTTTCAAATAAAAATATCATTCTACCGCTGTGAAAAACGATTGTTCAACTTACCTTTCTTCTTTTAAATAATAATTAATAGTTATCTTCAATAAAAAATATTTTCTTGGCAATATATTTTTTTTAATAATATTCATCGCATACACAAGAGGAGAATTAATTTTCTTTTCAAGAACATTAAACGTTATCGAAAAAAAGTTAAATTCACGATTAATTCAGTTAATTTGAATAAGCAGACCGAAGTTTGCTTTAATTTAATATTCTTGATTGAGGTACTAAACTCACTGTTAACCAACGTATTGTTAAAGTTGGAGATACACGTTGAAATAAAAATTCTGTGTAATTATGAGGGATATTTCGTACCTTAATTTCGCGCCTTAAATTTGGAGGACGTACCGCACGAGGAGTACCGCCAAATTTGAAAATATCTTCGTAATTACGTAGAGTTTTTATTTCAACGTGTGTTCTTTCGACTTTGGCGGTGCATAGCTAACAACGTAGGATTTAGAATATATTTTGAATAAATTTGACGCTTATAATTGAACTTATGATGCACATATTTGCGGAGATATATAAAATACTTGAAACGGACAATATTTACTTGAACGCGATATGTATTTTTCCGCGTGTAACTACCGGAGATTGCTCCCCCAGAATTTCTTTAGCGATCGAAAACCTAAGAGAAAGAGGGAAATTACTGTCTTTGTCCGGAATGGGGCATGCGCGTCTTCCAGCATCGTAACATCGCTCCATCGCACTTGGCGAGTAATCTGCTAACGGCGCGACGTGCCGTTGCGTAATCAATTTTGGCGGATCGAGCTATCGCGTCTTGAGTGGGGAAAAAATCGCTCGCAATTACCGGAGATTACCCGCTAAAACTCTTTATCACGATCGGGAAGAAAGGAGGGAATGATCGTCTTTGTTCGGAGCGAAGCGTCTTCCGGCGTTGCATTATCCAATCTATCATACTTCGCGGATGATCCGCGAGCGACGCGCGACGCCGCCGCTCTTTCCGGCGCGCTCAAATTGCTGATTATTAATCTAACGACGCGCCATCTTTCCCGGGAGGTAGTCCGGCGTGCACGCCGTGCTTAAACAGAAAATCGTCGCTCTGGGCGGCGTGCGTACAGACGGCAACGTAGACGAAGAGGAAGGAGCGACGCGTCTCGCGAGCCCTTCTTCTCCTCCACCTCTTTTCTCTTTCTCCTCTTCTTCTTGCCGCCGTGGGTGAGCCGCGACCGGGCAGGGAAACTGTTACGAGATCGATTCGCGGCGGGGACCAATTAAACCGTGATCCACCGCTCGCAGATATAATCTCCCTCGTCGCAATAAATCGATGTAGGTAAATGAGTCGCGGCGGCGTTTCCACCGCGGGCTGTCTTCCGTCCCGCTTTCTCGTTCCATCACCCACTTACATACTCGGCACGCAGGAGGCGAGCCCACGCTGCTCGTCAACGTAAACGCACGTTGCGGGCGGCAGCCTCTTCTTCCCCTCGCGGCCGATTACGCCGAGGAAGACGATGACGCAGAGCTGCTGACTCGAGGCTGATTCTCATGTGAGAAAAACGGGGGTCATGCGAGGCAATCGTTATCGTTCGCTCACCAACGATTTCTCGTTGTTCCTCGAATCTACCCCGTTTCTATTTTGCGAACAACCGCTGCATTTATGGAGCTTTTGTTAGAGCTGGCCGGCTGACGTTTTACGAAAGAGGAGTCACGACGAGATACGAATATGTATCTCGAGTGCGCGGGGTTCTCTCTCTTGCGGAATGAATGTATATCGAGAGAACCGAGGTACGCGAATTACGCCCAGGGAACGGATCATTATCCGCGCATTGAGACTCGGAAGATCACCGACGTCCCGGAAACGGGGTCTCAGAGGTGGCGCGGAATCCGAATCCAGCGGTTGGAAACGATTAGGAATAACGTCAGAAACGGAGGCCTGTAAAGGGAGATCAGCATTTCTAGAATATTTCCTGTATCATTCGAATTTTAGTAGCTACACTGAGAAAAATGAATCTCGTTAAAATTATAGTCCGCGCTAGTCACTTTTTTTCGTTGCTCCAACAAAAAGATAATATTACACGAAGAAAAAGATTTTGCCGGCGCAACTAATCAATTGTGGTTCAGCTGAAGATGCTTCGCTGCTGTAGCTGGAAATTTTCTGCTGTAACTAGAACTTAGAATTGTCGTTGGGTGTATGATCATGCCTAATTTATATGCCGTAGCTAAACTTGTAGGTGTCCATATGTTACAACGGAGATTGACAATGTTTACGATCGCACGTTGATGATTACAATGGAGGAAGCTAATATATGGACACCCACAAGTTTGGCTATAGCAGACATATGTTAGGTGTGGCATCTACACCTAGCAATAGGTAACTGAAGTTTTGATTGGGGCAACAAATTTTTGGCTACCGCAGCGAAAGGTTTTCAGCTAAATCATGATTGACCGCGGCAGCAAAATCTTTAGTTTCGTGTAGCAATATATACACGTTTAAGATAACTATCACACTAATGCTATAGTAAAAATCACATTACTTTATATTAAAAAATAACTTCCCCGACTATAATGGTTTCACTATGCAATTATACTCGCAAATGCCGAACGCTTCTCTCCCGGCTTTTAATCTCCGCTCGAACTTGTTCCGTTCTTTATTTCTATTCCTTCCATTCCTTTATGCGCGCTCGAATAGCGGGGATGCGCCTTTCGCGCATCCGTCTTTGTTAATCTAGATTTTATTGTTTTCCGCGAGTTATCCCTTCGTGCTCCCTTCTACGCGGTCTTTTGTGCTCTCGGCTCCGATGGAATTTCGCCCGTTCCGTGTGCAATACAACACAACGCGCTGATGCGCGCGCAAATCGCGAGTATATTCTCTGGAATCTCAGCTATCTATTTTTTTCATCCGTCTTCGTCGCGCCTCTCTCGAACACACCGCCACGAATACGCCCCGTCCGTCCTCGCTGAGTTTTATCATCATTTTCGGCGAGACCCGTCGCGGTCTTTTGTGCGACTTGATGGAATTGCGCGCTCGTCCGCGCTATAATTCAATGCGACCGTGAGGAAAATCGTGGAAAAGGTCGTTTTGCGCTGCCACCCGGATAGATGAGGAAATGTCGCGCCGATCCCATTAGCGGGGAGCCTCTTCTCGCGGTAGGCTGTTGCCGAGATGCGTCCTCCTCTCGTATATTGAGTTATTGCGGGCGGCACATCTGTTCGTGCGGGAGATTCGCGTGAGAGAAAGAGTGAGCGGAGGGAGAGGGGCTTCGCTTGTTATAAGTCGGATCGGTATCCGACGAGGAGATCATCAGCGGGATCGCTCATGCGAACGATTAAAAATACCGACGCGAAGATGCTTATCGCGGCGCAATCGATCGCTGTATCTTGATCGATCGAGCGTGGCATTGGGATACGTATCATCCGCTGAGAGCTCTCTCAACGTCGCGAAAAATTCTATCAACCATCTTTTAATGTATTGTGTCGGCCGGAAGGGGAAGATTCCCTATTGAACGCGCGGGACGAGTGGCTTCGCGCAGATGAGGTTGGAAGGGAGATATGTTTGAAATTGGAGTGCACTCTCCGGGAGAAACACCTTCGGCAAATGTAAATTAAATTCTGTAACTCAATCACGCAGAGAGCAAAATGCGTTGCATAGCCGTAGGATATCGTACGATCTTTCACGCCCACGACGAGTTTTCTTCGTCGATGACTGACCTCGTTTACGGTCTACCAGAGATCACGAATAAAGTCGTCCTTTTGCACTTTCGACGAGTTTAAACGGAAATTGAACGACCGGACGGTAGATATTATCGGAAAGTTCACGGATCGATACGGTACATTTTTCTCAACGAAATTATATTTTCTTGATGGAAAACAGCCCGTTACCGGGTTAACCGGATTCTAACAATGTATCGCTTAATCAGTTTAGCAACCTACATGGATATCTAGATTCGAATAAGACGACTTTCATTCTTGAGCAGTGTGTTTGACTGGCTTTCCTCTTCGATATCTCGCTCCGGCGAGGAGACTCGCGATTTAAGCAATCTTCCGCGAACTGACGTCGTAGTATCACGCTCGACGATCGATGGCGGAGTGCACGAGAAATTTATCTTGGAAAATTTTGTAGACGTTCTTACGGGAAAATGTGACGGCGCACGCGATGTACCGACGCGACCACTCGTGTTCCTTCTCCAGACGCGACCGTTCTGGAGAAACTAGATAACTCTAGTTTAAGTTAGAGTTTTTCAAGTTAGAGTCTGGACGTCTCGGTTCTCTTATTGATTGGTCTAGTTTTTTTTTTTTTTTTCTTATTAAACATGGCGAAACTAAGGATTATCATATAAAGAGACTCTGTCTGGAGAGAGAATAAATCGTTATTGCAAAATAAGAAATAGATATGGAAAAAATTATCTTTTAAAAGAAAGTCTATTTTTACAAACGGTACTATATATAAGTAGTTTTTCATAGATAAAGTTGTCTAGTAACAAATCAAACGCCATGTTCGATCAAAAAGTCTAATGGTCAATTTGATTGGATACTCTGATGTACGCCAGTACACATTAAGGTTAGTAAAATAGTACGTTCTTACATGTAAGATCATTTTAAGTTCATCTTCAGATGTTCCATAACTAATGAAACGATCCATACAGTATCTGAAAACGAATCTATAAGGCCGATAGTTATAGTAGGATTTTATATTTAATCTTAATTTATTTTCTGATGTTTTGTAACCAATAAAATGAGCCGTGCAACATCTAAAGATAAACTTAAGACGATCTTAAGTATATGAACGGACTGTGATACTGGACTTAGTCTGCGCTGGTATATTCAATGTAGTTCGTCATAACATGTTCTAATTCGAGGGATTTTAGTTTAAATGTAATTCTAGAGTTAAATATATATTCGTGTTTCACTTCGAGATACAAAAATTCTATGAATCTTGATGGGGAAAATCTCAACTAAATATCACCTTATTCTTGAATCGGTATTGTTGAATCATTGAAATACCAGTTTGTGAACATCGTCGGTCGAAGTGAAATTCGGTGTACTTGAAGACAAAGATTGGTCAGGCAGATCTGATAAATCAGATAGCCGCGAGGACTTCTGAAGTCCTATTATGTACTACGCGATTGACCTAACTTCTGATTGCTGCCGTGCTACTACGGCAAAGCCCGTTCGTTCGCGTTCCGTCGTTGCATCTGCAACGAGTTCTCCCTCTCCCTTAATGGAAGTGTCAGCCGCAGTCGTACGGATCGCGTATCGCGCGGTTAGGATCCCGCGATCTTTTATTTGTTTATTTAAATGCATCGTCGGCCGTCTGGCCGAACGCAAACGTCCCGACGTACCACGGGAAAGAGCCTCGGCAAATGGTTTAACCGCGATTTAAAATCGCCGATCGTCCCGCGGTCTGCGCGTGTTAATTAATTGCTTAATTATAATAATTATATAAAGCAATTGCTGATATTAATTAGTTCTGTATTAAAATCCGATTCTCCGATGTTGCGGCAGCTTTTGTCCGTCGGAACACGAGAGTGTGTTACCAGTCGAAAATTTTGCGTTCGTTGAAATTCACCGGGCACGTTACCGAGGGTCATTACCGACCGATGCGGAGGCCTGCGTGAATTCTCGCCGCGGATTCGCGGATTCTCGAGCGTGAAACGCACGCACGAATGCGAGTCTCGGACGAAATAGGACGGACGGACCGGTAACTGGAAGAAGGCGCCGCTCATACTGCGCGAAGTCACGCCAGAAATTAATTATACGAAATGAACGCGTCGCACGTCGATGTCGGCTCCATTAAAACCAGGAAATTGTTCGGGTTCGACGTTCCGATTACACCAGATGTTTTGACTGGCTGTTAGCAACACGATAGCAAATCTCGCCCATAGCCGACACCCTACCTCGCTTCTCCCGCTAATCGATACGATAATTGGTGGAAATAATTGTCCCGGGGATATTCGCATATCGCGCGCGCAGAAATGTTGGCATTTCGATTTTCATTAACGCGCGCGCTAATTTATCGTTCCCGCTAAACATTATTTATAACTCTTCTTTCCCATTTATAAAACTCGGTCGCACAAAACAAGACGGGGGGGATCGAGGGTTGCTACGAAATCGTGATTTATGCGCGTTTCATACACGACGTAATTCAATTATTTTTTTAATATATAAATATGATGAGTACATACAAGGCGGTGAAAGCTACGGTGCTTCGTCCCGCCGATCATTTCCAGAAAGGCTTTCGCGGTGACACGAGAACGAAGAGTAAGGAGCGACTCTTCCCAACTAGGAATTTACTCCATGGCCCAACTCGAGTTGATCTTAATTAATTGTCGGGTCTATCTAACGTAATACTATCGGGTTCTAAGAAGTCACGTAACGCTGCGTGATAATCAGGACCTTAATCAGCATTCATTATAATGTCCTCATCAAGTTATATTGAATCCCTCTTACGTTTTGCCTCAGATAACGGAAAGAATTATGTTTAAATTAGGATTTATAAAGAGCAGATAGTGTGCCGGGGAAAAATATTTACAAAATATGAATCAGAAAATAAATAAATATTGGACGATTTTTTATTTAAATAGTGCAAATAACATAGAAACAAATAAGTTACTTGCATTATCAAGGTAAAAAATCGTCTAATTCTAACAATATTTGTTCTTCGATTATATACGGGATGTTTGAAACTTTTTTACCGAGCCAAAGTGTGAAAGTCAGTTTGATTAAAATGAACAAAAAAGTTTTGTACCATTTTGCAAAATTCGCAATCATTATTAAGTAATTAATAAAGTCGTTTGAGCAAATGAGAGGGAAGCGATAAGCCGGATTCTGTAGGCATGTATAAAGAACGGTTGTTTTCATTCCCTGTGCGGTCATTTGTTTAGACGATTTAATTATTTATTTAATAATTATTGCGAATTTTGCAAAATGGTATTATATGACTTTTCTCTGTTTAGCTTAAAATATATAATAAGTATATAAGTTTTTAAGAAATGTACAATCGATATGTTACTTGAATTTTATATGAAGTATGTGTACATTTATTACAAAAATTTTTTCATAATTTGAAATTAAAAAAACAATAAATATTTTCATGGAAAGAATTATAAAAATAAGTTTTATTAATAAAACCTACTATATACTCATTTTATCGTAAAAAGTCCGTATTAGAAATTAATAATGCAGGTCATAATAGGTAAAAGTAAGATCGTGAAAATAAGTTGATCAACCAAACTTTATAAAATAATACATTAGGATAATACGCTAAAATTTTAATATGTATCTAATCGTTGCAATTTTGCAAAAGTCTCCCTTATTCAATCTTTATCAGTATATAATTAGGTTTTTTCTACGAAAACATCACCTTGCGCTCACGTATACTGAGAAACTTATTTAGTTGACTCAACCAAAATTCTTGTTTGGATATGGACAAACAAATGTGTGTTAGTTGTAAGAACCAAGATTTGATTCTCGAAACCAAACCTTTTTCATTTTCGTTTCAGAGAACCAAACTTTGCTTCTCACAAATCAACCGAAACATTTGCTTGCCCGTGTCCAAACAAAAATTTTGTTTTAATTAATTAAATGAGTTTTTCAATACAGTTTTAAGATCTTATACAATATCAGATACATCCGATGACAATTTCTGGTTGCTCGGTCGACATCGAACTTCCCTCTCAGCGGTAGAAATCGCGGTCGAGAAGCCTATTGAATTAGCGGATCGCCAGATGTCACACGGCAATGACACCGTTTCTTTCATCGACACCGCCGGCCGAGATCAATTTGCGGATCGCGATAGCCCCGCGATAGTTCTCGTCATTGTCGCGCAACCGATGAAACCGCCGATTCGTCGCCGCTGCGACCACTTATTGCTCGCAAATTGCCGCGCTCTCGACCGCGCGTCGACGTGTGAGTGCTTGAAGCGCTCTCCGCGGGCGCTTGAATTTTCCGCGAGAGTTAATAAATGATCCGCGCTGACCCAGTTGCATTCCCCACCAACGATTTATCTCGTCTCCGTCTCGGCGCGTCGCATCGCCGGAGTGTGAGGATTTCCGCTCGACAATCGCCGAGCTGACAATTAAAGGGATCGCGCGGCGACGATGCGCGCGCGTCCGCCGAGGAGCGGAACACGATGACGACGGAGGCGTATCCTAAGTTTACTAACGGAGTTAGTATTCCCGGCCAGCCCCGTCGCGGAATTCCGGAGCCGAGCCGTTTCAAGCGCGGAATTAAGTTTTCCGATAAGGGGATCGGAATGGAAAGGAGGGGGGCTCGCTGTATGCCGGGTCTATTCCGGCTGTACTTTCATTTCTCTTCCCGTTTGCCTCTTTTCTCTTCTCCTTTTTCTTTTTTCTTCTCTCGCCGAGCGGGAAGAAAGTTACGGAAGTTAACGGAAGCCCGAAGAGACTTCGGCTCGAAGTTACCGTCGAGCTAATATTGCGAGAGATGATTAAGAGAGACAATTAAGAGGTAAAGATGTGGAGGCTAGGGTGGAGGTTCAACCTTTCGCGACGGGGAGGCGCCAAGAATCTCGTGACTCGTAATTCAGCGATATCGCGGAGCCTCGGCGAGTTTTACGCGAATCCACCCGCTCGTAATCGATCTCATGCGATATCGTGCTTTGCCCCTCTTGTTTTTTTTTCCTTTCACCGCATACGTCGCGTCGCGACGTGACGTATCGATTGACTGAACGGACTCGTCTCGCTGCTCCGTCCGTTTTGCCGCGATTGCAGGTGCTGCGAGTGCGATGCGATATCGAGTCGTTCGGAGAAACGGCTCGAAGAAAAGGGAACGCGGATGATCGGAGAGAAGGTGGTCTTTTGAGCGCGATAGACACCTTTGTGAGCGGAAGGCCTCCCTATTGGAAGCGGACTTCTGTGTAGTACGAGACGACAGATGAGAGATCTGTCTGCTCGGCTCGCCTCTGTCTGCCACGGACATAGTTTACAGGCTGATGAACCGATAATTCATCTGAAAGGTCCGCACGAAATAAAGCCAGGAGCCAATTCATTCATAAAGGCCGCGTCGTGCGCCATTGAGAAGTAACGTTGCGCCATTATTCCGCCGGAAAAATCCTTTAATTATCCACTCATCGTGTATCGAGCCGAGGCCGGCGGTTTAATGACTTCTTACGGTAACGAAGCGTTATTTATTATGACTGCTGAATTATTGAAACTGAATTTCACGCGAGTTCTCGTGAACACGAGAGGCGAATAATCTTTAATTAGAGCAACGATTTTTCATATTCTCCGTTCCGAAACAAGAATCCCTTGGAAAACTTCCATCCCTTTCGGAATGAAGAATTCCGTCCAACAGAATTCCCTCTCCCGAGCGAAAATTTTATATAACTCAATATATAATAATACATACCTAATACCTGTGCAATATTCAAAATAATTTCTATCTATATTATTTACTTATATTTAGCGTAACTTTCGAGAACACGACGAATGACGTAACGCGATCCCGCGAAGTTTCCCCCCAACAGGCGGACTGTTGCGCCGTGAAGGCGAATCATCGGTCCGCGACGAGACGGAAAAATTGAAAAATCAGCATGTCAATTGCAAGACGATTTACGACCGGTTTTCATGGGCAATCTCGTGCCTCGCGCGTGCGCCGGTCGATCGCGGTGTATGCAAATAAGACCGACCCGAAACGACAGGCGCGTCGTAGCCCCGTTCTCGTAACGATTTACGCGTCGCACGGTCCTCGAGTTCGCGCGGCGGGTCTGCCCAATTACGTAATACCTGTAATACAGTCGGGTCTTGCGACGATGGCTCTCGAGTCTTTCGCACCTGCCGTTATCCTGCCGATAACGCGTTTGTTCGACAGCACGTGGCTCGCGTGCGGTTATTAATTAACCGCGATGGGATGAGAGGGAGGGGGGG
>NW_014556992.1:87749-258094 GCF_001313825.1 Dinoponera quadriceps | reverse complement strand
GGGGGGGGGGAAAGCAGAAAGAAGGCCAACTGTGTCGCCCGTGTGTGTTTGTGCAAATCTATACACGCGAGAAGCGCGGAAAATGGCGATGCGAGAGAGGAGGACCGCGTGGTTCGGCCGCGACGGGAGAACGCGAAGGGAAAGGAGAAGACAGGCAGGGAAGTGAAATTGAGGGAGCGAGCGAGAGAGAGAGAGAGAGAAGCTCTCGCGAAAGAACGGGTCAGAGATAAGATCGCCAGTAATGAACTATCCGGCCCCGACGTGAGCCTAATGAGGACCGCAGAAATAATCTCGACTCGAGATAGAAACACGCGCTTGCGCAGCGAAGACGGCGACTCACTCCACGCGACGACGCGCTTCTCTCGTTTCCCGGTTGTTCTCTCGCAGGAAGAGAGAGAGAGAGAGAGAGAGAAAGGAGGACGCGTTCTCCTTCCGCCAGGCCGGAGAAGCTGAAGGACTTCTCACCTGTCGTCTCTTTGTCTTCCCGTAACAGCCTCGCGCGAGGGTGTTGCGCGCCGGGACGCGACGACGCCGCGCGATTTCGCCAGATATCGCTCTCGCAAACACGACCTGCGACGACGACCGCTACTTCGAGTCGCCGAAATCCCCGGTGATTTTTAACGCGTTCCCGCGAGGCGTCCCGTGGGATTCTCGCGAGAAGCGCATGGCGTCCTCGCGTGCGTCTCTCGGCATCGCGATCTCGCCGTTGCGGCCGCTGTGTACTATTTGTGTAACTCACCACGGCCACTTGACATTCCTCGTTTTCCTCCCCGAGTTGTTTTCCCGCGGCCTCGCGACATCGTTTCGAGAGCTCGAACACTCCTGCTCCCCCCCCTTCCCGTCGCCGGCACTCGACTTCGTTCCCCCTCGCCTCGTCCTCCCCGTTCGCACTCGTCATCGCGTCATGCAAATACGATTAGTCGCGCGCGTGAGACCGCATGCCGCCGTCGAAAAAGCGCGAGCGCTCGATCTCTCCCCCTCCCTCTCACCGGCCTCGAATCTGGATCATTAAACGGGCGATGAAGGCACGCGCGATCACGTTCTATAATTTATTCAGCGAGTTCAATTAATCCGCGCGACGCGCCGAAGTGCCGCTCTCGTCGTCGCCGCCGCCTGTTTCCTAGTCGCGACTCCCTGGATGCGCCTCTTCCGTGAGTCTCTCGCGCGTTCACACGAGAGAGAGTACGTGGCTTCATCTCGAGAGTGACGAGGATCTCCCGTCTCTGCTCAGCATCATCCCTCATTCGTCTTCGTATACCCGCGCAAACACGACTCCGCGAGCGCGTTCGTATACGCGAGCCGGTGTTCGGCAGGCGCGGCGGACTTTCGGCCGGATATGGAATATTAAGCGAACGAGTGAGAGGGTCGAGCGCGAAATTAAGCGATTTACACATTTGGCGTCGGGTGCACACACAGTTGGGCGAACGCTCGTTCCGTCCTCGAAATTCAAGTTCCCCCAAGAACGGCGGGAAGCGCGGACGAAGCGTGGAGGCTGGCGGAGAGGACGACGTATACACCGTGTGTCGAAAGAAAAATAACGCTCTGTTCTCCCGTGCACGTTTCGTTTATCACACGAGGGCTCGCGTTGCCGCGTCTCTGACACGTGAATTCATCGACGTGTCCATCGGAAGGGCGCTATC
Organism: Dinoponera quadriceps; assembly: GCF_001313825.1. Lineage (NCBI taxonomy): Eukaryota > Metazoa > Arthropoda > Insecta > Hymenoptera > Formicidae > Dinoponera > Dinoponera quadriceps. The sequence goes on along the minus strand of NW_014556992.1, from coordinate 256,454 downwards.
TTTCGGCCCCCTGAGGAGCGCGCGAACGCAGACCCGACGAAGTGCCCGCGACTATTCAAAGTAGACGGGTCGGAATAGAATACGCGGAAATTGGGATTTATCGCGCAGTGGTCGGGGGTTACCCGCGGGGATACCGTCCGTCGTGCGGAAACGCACGGCGAATTTCGCGGACGGGGAAAGAAAGGAGAGCGACTCGGCGGCGGAATATTTCCCGTTTTATTACGACGTTCCATTTCGCCCCGCTCGTGGACAAACGTGGTTGAACTCTCCCCGTCCCCCGGCTCGACCTCCACCGTCAGCGCCGCATATCTATTCGTCCCCGATTTCTCTCGGGAGCCCGCTCGAGTCTTCGACGTGGCTGGTTATGCAGATGCGAAGACCTCCGCGAGATTGACGCGCAAATACCGATGCCGACGGGACAAGGCCGTGACAAAGCGATAAAATGGAATTCGCGAGGATCAGGTGCGAGCGAGCGAATGCGAAGGGCAACGCCGGGGCTCGCGAGAATCGACCGATCCGCGACGTTGATGTGTGTGAGATTTATATGCGACACGGCTAATCTCGCGGTACATTTACGTAAAGACGGATTTCGCCCGGCTTTCTTCCGCCCGGCCTTTTTTTCGCCGTGAGAAAAGACGCGCGAGCGAAAATTAATTCGCGACACGTCCCGTTACTCGGTAATGATAACGCGGGCGACGCCCGATCGGTGAAGCTTCGATTGTGTAATTGATATGTTCGACGATGAATTATTGAGTCGACGGCGGCATAGAAAAAAAAAAAACAACGCCTATTCGAGTTTATTAATACCAGAGTTCGACGACGAATTTCAATTTTAGTCCCCCGAAATTTAATTTTGGAACTGCGATCGCCGATAAACGCGGGTTTAGGGTTCGGAATTTTGCGAAGAATTTGACCGATATCGTGTGATATCGCGGTATATCCGATTGGAGGAGCCACGCTGATGCATTTGATGACGAATTATTGAGGGATATGAAAGAAAATCTGAAATAGGACATTGCCTGTTTTGCGTCGATCAATGTCACGCGAGTGTGGAACGCGTCATCGCGAAGTACATCGACGTTGAGTTTTGATTTTACAAACTACGCCACCGGCGTAAGCTAAAATTTCAAACTACGAACTTCACGAGAAAGCTGGCCGACGTCGTGATAACGCGTTATCGTAATGTTCGTCGTTGATGTAGAGACGAGGCGGTGCCGTGTCTTCCGGTTACATTGAAGCGTAAAATCCACGAGCGACGTCGTGGTATTGATTTTACGAGGCCGGTTGCCCGAACAGAAAGGTGAGCGGCTACGTAATGTTGTATCGATCTTACGGTAACATTACCATTTATCGATAGAAAAATGAATAAAAGATCCCGGTACGGTCGTATTCTCCCCCGCCCGCATCAGCGTGTCTCCTTGCTCACACGTATCGCTATATAAATATTATTTCGCTGTGTTCGCATTTATGGCCGCCATAAATATATTTGAATGCATTACGGCGGAGAGACATTATAACGTTACTCCGTTCGAAGACCCCGACCGGAAAATGTAGAAGGCTTTTTCGCCGCACGTCAAACCGAGAAGAATTATTCGTCGTTCGCATGACGGGTCGAGACGCGTTCCTTCGACTTTGCTCGCGCGACTTTGTTTAAGAGACTATAAGGAAGAATAATCACTTGAGAAGATTATACATTCTTATAAAAAGAAATATAATTTTTCCTCGCTAAGAAGATAAATCGAAAGGTATTGGCTTCGACATCGCGCACACGCGACTTTGTTCGAAATTACATGAAAGTTCGATTGCTCGAAGAGATTATTCTCTCTTAGAAATTAATTTCGTAAATTAACTGTGCGAAAGCGGAACGCGCGCGTGCGCGCGAGTCGTTTGGAATTTTTCAACGAAAAGAAATGCTCCTTTTCCGTGCGGTAAAGTGAAGTCATTTAAGTACGTTCTCGGAGAAGCCGCCCTTCCTCCTAGCTACCGGTACAGCTAAAATGGAATGTCTCCTTTTTGAAATTATTAACGCAATAATACCACGAAAAGAGGTCCTCTCGGTGTTACGCAGAAAATTCACAGGACGAGAGAGAAGTGTGTTCTCTCCGTTGCCAACTGGCTCTTCCGTCCATTTTTGATTCTATTTTCAGATGTGTAGCTATGTCCTTGGTTCCCCCGACGTCTTTTTTCCTTCCTTTGTCGTCCGCTTACCTGGTGTCTCGCGAATTTCGTTATCTTTGTCTACTTCTTCCTCTTCTTCTTCTTCTCTAGATATACAGCTTCTTCGCTAGAACTACTTCGGAGTTCATAGAACTTCTAAGTACCGTCGCCGTCGTCGACGTTGTATCGTCGTCATCGTCGTTTCCACGAGAAACTTGGTACAATGTGACTCTATGTAGTCGTAGCCGAGAAATCGAACTCTCGTATAAGACGACGGTTGTAAAATCGCGACGAAAATTTCCTCGGCGCACACGTTCGTCACGGTTGAGCAGTTCGCGTTTTTAACCGATCGTCTTCATTGAAACTTTCCATCACGATCTCGCCATCCGAAACCCTTAGTCAGAGTACAAGATGACGTTGCGCTGTAGTTTGGAAAATTCAATGGCGGGCGAATGACGATCGAACACTGATTCGATCAACGTGCTCGCGTATCGTACGCCAAATGCCCTACTGATTTTCAAATATTTTTTACGCTGCACGGCGCGTAAGAATTACAAATAGAATTATGCTCTATATTTTCCGTCGCAAATACATTCTCTCTCTCTCTCTCTCTCTCTCTCTCTCTAAAATGGGTCTGACGAATATATATTTCAATTTTTCTTTTTTCTTTTTTTAATTTTATATGAAGCACCGAGAAATAGCTCAGCGTTTTAAAACGCGCTCGGCTTTCGAACTCGCGCGAATGAAAAGCTTTCCCATGCATTCCATCCGGCATGCTCGGCCGCCTCTCGCTGATCGGCCGGTGCGCACGCTTCGATTGTTCGGGATTCAAGGACGCGTCGGGCGGGCCGCGATCATCCGCCAAAGAACGGCGAAGGCTCGCTAGGAACTTGAAATCCTAATCGTCATCGTAATCGCCGACAGAACGGACGCTTGAATCGCCTCGCGCGATATCGGGCTCGGCATTGTCCATTGTGCGCCATATACGCGCCGCGGGCCGAAGCGGCCGGGGGAGCCGTCGCGCGCGCATTCTTACGCGCCCGAAGACATGCGTCAGGAAAGTATCGGGAAAAACGCGCACGCGACGCAGCCGACAGACATGGGGATCCGAGTCGATGAAACGCGGAGGAAGTCGAGGCTGCGAATTCGCGCCTGGGAAAGCGCGCACTTTGCCCCCGAAAATTGCGTATCCGTCACGAATAAATCGATTTTGTTATTTGAAAAAGCTGTAACAAAAGAATATCTCGTACGTGTTGAGATCGTTCCTTGAGCCAAATTTTGGTGTTAAATGTTTAATGTACCCGTAGTTAATTTAACATATTACGTTTACATTATCTCAATACATTTTGTGGTGTCGATATTCAACATTTGTAAGTAATAAAATAACATTTTATTCAGCGCCGATTAATATATTTAATTTTGCGTTAGTTTCTGACATAATATTCGTATTACTTTTCAATATATTAACACAAAAATGTGAATAGACCGTTTGGCACATGCGAAGTGTGAATTTTTCACTGCGTGGGAGGGTGAATAGTTGGTGGAAAAACGAAGAGATAGACATTGGCCTCTTCTCTTTTCATAGTTGCGCAAGTACAGAAAATTTTGATTTCCGCATTGGTGATTTGTAAGACGGTAAATTGCGACGCGAGATTTTCGCTAGCCCATCGCGTCATCGTGTTTCTGACTGCGCTTCCACGGTATCGAAGAGCGCCGACGAGCTTGGTAACTTCCGATATAACGGGAATGTTGAGGAATTGATACTTGAAACTTGACGCCTGGGGGCTTCCATTTCCCGAGCGCCGAGCGGAAATATTTGTATCGGTTGGAGTGACAAGATATCTTCTGCTAACTCTCGGTGAAAGAGTGAGGAGAGGAAATGCATTCTGACAAAGACTTTTATCTTGAAAGGTCTGAGTGTGCCGACTACTCATGAAATTGTACTAAAGGAAGAATACGAAACGCAGGCAAAAGCGAAGAAAGATACAAGCACACCGTTCGAGGACAATTAGGGGATCACGCCGAACAAGTAGAATTCCGTTTGAATAATTCTATAGCTTGGCGATCGAACGCGCAAGAATGAATAATTGAAACAATTTTTTTTATAAGATTAAGAACACTTGACATTTCAAACGTCTCTGTTAGATATTTCAAGGGGCCCTGTAGTTACCGCCACAACAATGCGTTTCTGTTCATCACGAAGAAAATCGGAGTCACGTGTCTCTCACGAAACTCATTTTCGCGACTTGTAATTGCACCTCTGTGAGAATCATTAATGGGACTGCAAGGGCGCGATCGCACGATTGCGGGCGCATTCGCGGGCAACCGTTTCAGAACGGTCCGACAATCGTCGGCGATTCGAGTTCACAAGTACAGATGTTGTTTCTCGTTGATTACGGCGAGCCGCGCTGAAACGCAGTACTTTCCCCGGATTCGTCGAAAAAGGAGTAATGGAAAACTAACTGCAACCTCGCCGCGGGCGTGGTATATCCGACGCGGCGGGTCAGGGAAGAAAAAAAGCTAGAAAGAGGGAGAGAGAGAAAGAGCGAGCGAGCGAGAGAGAAAGAGAGAGAGAGAGAGAGACGCACAGGTACGGATACGTACGAAAGTTTCGCGAGAACCGTAAAGTGCCGCGAGTGCTCGGGGGCAAGGCGAACAATTTCGTCGGTTATAAAAGTAATGCGATATCGTGCGGGCCGGAATACGGCAGCGTTGGCGTCCATTATGGAAAAAGCGCGGCTACGACGGCGGCGGCGGAGAAGTAACGAAAAATTTACCGCCAAGCGAGACTAATCATTTAGGAACTTTTCGCGATGGTACCCGCGAGAATAGGGGTAGCTGCCGCGACGGCGCGGTATATTTTTCAATATTTGCGGAATCACGGACACGAGCGGCAGTACTGAAACGAGATGACACAATGCCGCCCCTCTCTTATCGAGAGGGTGTAACAGTATCCGCGTCATTGCACGACGCGCTTTGACTTACGTGACACCTCTTCGGGACTTTACATTCCGATGAAACTTACCGAAAAAACGGCGGCTTCGAAGCGTCGTAAAACTTGCGTCAAAAGCATCGCAGAGATATATGAGCTCTTAAAGAGCGCGAAGAATCCCGGCGGCTTTCCCCTATGGCATTTCCGCGCCTCGGAAAAAAAGTTTGTATGTTGGACTGAGCAGTGTGTTTAATTTAATGAAAATTAATTGTCTCTGGAATAGCCGGAATTTACGACGGCGACGTGTACAGAATTCTGGCAGGTCTTTTTCTCGCATACAAAACTCTCCGTTGCTTCAATGTAATAATGTTTATAATTCTGTCGTAATATCTTGGAAGAGTTGAAACTTAATGGACCTTTTAAAGAAGAAACTTCAGATATTTCTCCATTTTTCACCCTGAGGTAGAGACATAAGATATCATATGCTATTTTTCATTGTATCAACACTTTGAGTGCCGCGCTGATTTTCATTGATCGTACAAACGTCTGATTGATGATTAAATCACTAAAGCTACAGTAAATAAATATGATTTAGGATGTATATATGTTTTTATCTTTAATTAGCTTTTTCTTAGCCGTCTAGCCTACTCTGTAGATGCAATTGATTATATTTTTTACGTAACTTAACAAAACGTGGTAATATCACAATGCCGGTCATCGGCCCTCACGGCATTCAACGCGTTAACAGGCTATGCGTGCTGATTGGAGTATTCCGTTATGATAGATTCCCTTAATGATATACTCTCTTCTTTTGAACCCTCGCTTATACGATTTTTATATCGCGATTCATAAATAATAATTATTCGTTCTCCTATTTATTTACTTAAATCCACGTGTCTTATTTCTACCTCCACGCTATATTTCTAATGTGACTCTAAAGGATCTGTTTCCCTGCCCATTGATAAACGACTGCTGAATCGCTGAGTGTCCCCCGTTTACTCGCAATTTTTAATGCGGGCGAGAAGTTTTTTCGAAAGAAAGACGAGTCTTCCCGTTCCGTAGGAGAAATACGACACATTCTCTCATTTGCCGAGCACTGTGGGATCACATAAACAGACGCCGGGAATACATCGCGCGAGTTTCGAAGATCATCCGCTTCCGCGCTGTTACACACGCGTATACACACACACACACACACGCATGCGCCACACGCTGGTCGCAATTAACGCCTGCGTCCGTCTAAACGGGCGTACCGCAGAATTCAACGGTATCAACAGCGGCGCGGCCCGCCAACCCGCATCGGCTTCTCTCCTCGCCGCAGACATCTATACTTACGGCAGACCGCTAATACCCGCTGCTCGCTGCGCTACAAATTGAAGTACACAACGTCGCGGTGTGAACCTCGAACAGCAGCCGTCGAATGGCAGTCGTGGTGCATAACTTTGCCGACACGCGCGCACACGTCATTAAAAATTATCGCAAATAAAACGCGATAAATGGCGCGCGCCGGCGATAATGATCGTAAAGTCCTCGACGTGCGTCGTTTCTTGTATGCATAGGAAACACACCGCCGGCGCGCCACCACTTCGCACATGGCCGGCCTGCCCATATCCCCATGCCGGATTTCCATCGTTTCTCGTCTCCGTTCATTTTATTACTCCTACTACTACTACCACTATCACTACTATTACTACTGGTTAGCGGTAGTCCTGTTCTAAGTATAAGAACGGTGCGTTATTTCTGTGGGCTTCGTTTGTTTACACGTTCGGTCATTTAAACGCACGTTCGTAACGTACTGTTCACGGAGCGCAGCGCGCGTCCTATGCGCGCAGAGAGATGACTCCAAATCGATATTTGTTAATCCGGTTTTGCTAATTGCAAAAGGCGCAGCGTTCCGATTGTTCTCGAGTGCCTTTCGTAAATTTTACTCGACCGAGCTGTGGGAAATTGTTATGAAAAGCTAAGATGATGTCATCTTAGCCCGGAGGCCTGAGATGGTGTTATTATCTCAAGTTATCTCAAGTTCAAGTTATTATTTTAGCTTTCTAGCGCTCCGGGTTACCGATAATAAATTTTTTTAATTAACAGAGACCGCCGGCTAAAACCTTCCGGAGGTTACTCAGGATGTTCTCTATGACACGTGTCAAATTGGAAATTTTACGATACACTTCCGAATGCCTCGGTAAATTTTAAAAAGCATGACTATATTTCTCGTACATACCGCGAATTCCATTCTCGCACTCTAAAGATTAGATTCCGCGCCGTTGCGAGCCGCCGCGCTCGATAATGGATGATGTAATCGGCTGCGGCAAATTACATTTCCCAGCGCATTAGAAGCGCAAGAAGACGCGAGGACGGAGGCCGCCATAAAGTGCCTCATAATTTTATATCGATCATGTTCACGCGCGGTTTTTCTGTAACACCACGGCGGGAGATGACTCGACACTATGTCTTCGAGGGTATTTTCCAAGTCGCGCGCGCGCACGTTACCGTCGAGAGCGGAATGCGAACGGATCGGAGAGCGCGCAGTCGCACGGATATTCATCGCGATAAATATTATCGTGTAACATTGATTCGTCGACCGTTCCGTTGCGTCCCGCGCGATACATGCGAAATTATTCAGATTATATGTTTTTATCGTAGCTCGCGTTTTTCAGCGCAACACTGCTGCCCGTCGAACCAATTAATTCTTTGTTCGACTTGTCGCTTTGTGCCTTCATTTTCTCGCTCGCGCGCGTTTCCCTCCGTTTGATCTTCGGTATCTCGAAGCAAGAACAACACACCACCGATACCGGCCAAAATCGATACATACTTATACGCTCCGCGCTCCGATTACAGCCACGTTTCTGCACCGGACCTTTCGCGGCGCCGTATGAAAATGAAAGCTTTCAGCGTTCCTCAAACCGGTTAGATCAAAGGGGAGAAGAGGGACGCTCCGTAAAATGTTTCAAGCCGCTCATATTCGCGCCGATGACGGCGCATCGGCTGGTACCTGCCCGTCGAATCACTTTTCTGATTTCTCAATCGAGCCGAACCATTTCTTCGTAATTTTCTTCGCACAGGCTTAAATAAAGCCTTCACATTTCTACCAGGCCGAAAGTCACTACCCTGGTAGAAATTACGCAGTTTTCCTAGACATCCATCCAGTTATTGTCTAGTATTCATTCTCATTAGCATTCTCGCTAATTGTAACAATACTGCGTAGGAAATGGATGAGAACTTGATAGGATTTTATTCAGTAGCCGAAGCAGTTTTCCTGATGAAAATATGTGGTTTCCTTGTTGAAAATTATTTTCAGTTGGATTTCCACGGAAATTCACAGGGAAACATGTGAATTTACATAGGATAATACAAATCCATATAGGAATCCACATGATTTACGAAAATTCATACAGGAATCCACGTGGATTCCTACTTAGGACTTGAGTTTTTGGGCGCAAATCCTCAGGAGCAACCATGGGATTTCGTATGAAATTCCTATATAAATTCCCACCTTTTTTCAACAGAATTGCGTAGACATCTACTCAGTTATATATTGCCTAGTATTTATCAATTGAATAGCTTCTTGTCTATTGTTCTGTTTTCGTTCAGTAAATGGGTTCAGATTTCGCGCATCTTTCGTGCACAGTAATTGTAGGAAAAGCATCACATGTTGATTGAGATTTCGAATAATTTTATTTCTCAATTACAGAAAGACAGAAGTTAACATAACTGTTCAGAGTAACTGTTCTAAAAATGCATGAAATTTCTACTAGGTAGTCTTCCTAGTCGTTCGCATCGTGCTGGTGCGTGTATGTTATTGATTATTCATGATATGGTTATTGATTATTCGGTTAATCTGTTATTTTAACAGTTTGATGTACATGATATCATATCATATTCGCAAACGCAGTGAAAATGATTAGAAAAGCTAAGTTCTGATGTAATAAATGTTAAAACTTTATCGAAGTCCAGTGCATATTTCCTTTTATTTTCTCTTTTTTTTTCCCGATTTCCAGTCTCTCTCGTGGAATTATGCGAAAGTCGCATGGAAAGTCGCGTGTGGCTCGCACGCGTTCGCGAACGAGGCGTCGCTCGCGTTTCGCTGCGCTGCCGTTGCGTGTTTGCACGCGCAGTTTGCGAGAGAACCGCGCGACTGGACGCGATATCACGCACTCGGGAACTCCCTTAAATAATATTTAGCTGTGAGTACCGTATCGATCGTATACGCTTGTATATATGCGCGCGGTAAACGGCGGTTTTCCAAAGATGGGAACGCGCTCCCGTCGGCGGAGACGACGACATCGGCTCGCGCCGTCATTTCGCGAGCGTCGTAATGCGTTCTCGCTTCCGTCACGCAGGGATGTGTTCTGGATAATGTTGTTACGCGTCTGTGCATAAATCTTGAACGGTTACGCGTCCGTCATAAATCATGGCCCGAGTACCGCATGCGGCTGAGCTATCGCTCAAGTATAGAGACCCGCGAAGATAAACTCCGCGGAATGGCGGTTGTTTCAATCGTTCGCGGGGCATCAATCAACTCGGAATTATATGTAATGGAAGATTGAGGGCTTTCGACGCGCTCATGCTTCGGTAACGCAAATGGAGGTGGGAAACTTTGTCCCTCGACTAATGTACAGCGGATCCGACCTCCGCCGCGAGTTCAGCAAGCGCGACTCAGAGTTCCGAAGATGTTTTCGTCGGTTTTCTTCAATATCTCATTCTGACGACGAAGTCCGCGATTTGAATGACTTAACATCGCACCGTCAACATCGTACAGCGAGCGACGTGGAGAAACTTCGCGTACGAAAAAATGACGGGCAATGGGGCGGCGCACAACGCGCCTACTCGTATCTTTCCGAGACCCTCGCCATCCGCGAATCAGTGTGAACAATTAGAAATTTTAAAGAATAATTTTTCACCCGACAATTTTGACCGGCTGATATTAACGATGCGACTAATTTTGTTCCTTGACACTTCCTCCTTTTTGCTCTCGCGCCCACGTATCACGCAGTAACTCGTTTACGGATCACCCCGCGGTTATTTTCCTTCGATTTGCAGCATGCAAGACAGCTGCATTATTACGTCTTCTCCAATACATATTATTTCTGTAAATTACAATCGCGACCCCGCCGCACTCCGGTGCAATCGATAGAAAAGCAATCGATATCTCCGCTCGCGGAAATACTCGCCACCCGATCGGCCACTGCTGACGATTTCTCTGCGCGCGTTCTCTCTCTTTCTCAATCACCCTCTTCCGCGCCCTTCGCCGCGAGGATAATTGACGCTCGGTCTATTATCCTTGCAAGTCACCGGTGACTTTACTCTCGTAGGACGACGACACACACAATGGACATCGTCCTCGTCGTCGTCGTCGGTGCTCGTCTATTTGCCGAGGTTATTCATGAGGGACCATCTTTCTCTTTTGCAGAGGCCGAATGCTGCGTCGGCGAAGCCGCCAGCGAGGCATGCTGGGAACCTTGTTACTGCGTCCTCCTGCAGGACGAGCAGACCCTCACGGCTTACAGAAGCGAAGACATGGCGGTGAGTATTTTTCCCTAAAAGCCTTTCCGATTTTCTCCGGATTTATCCGTACCGCGGCCGTTTCCCGTTCTCTACCTTTCTCTATCCACCTATCTCTCTCTCTCTCTCTCTCTCTCTCTCTTTCCCTCTTTTTCTTTCATGCGACGACGTCGTAAGGCGCGTCGGATTTACAGCACCGGCTTTAAACCGCCGCTGTTCGTTACACGTGCGCTTTCTCGTGATACGCTTTTCGTCGACGCGCGGCGTGATTCTAGGGGGCGTTGATGTATTAATAAGATATCATCGGTTCGCAAAGAATGGCGTGGTGAAATTGCAATTTGCGCGTTCGAAGAAATATTGAAAAGTACACGTATCGATACACAATACATTACATAATAACATTACGTAATAACGTAGCGCGTTTGTTTCGTTCGCTTCGAACATTCGCCGTGTCGAGTGGTTACGTGAAACTCGCGCTTCGCGGACACAATCTTCGGCGTTCCTAGAGAGCACGTCGCGAACGGGATTTCGCAGAACTAATCATAATAGTTGCGCAGAAGAACGATCGAACTTTCGCACCGCAGCGCGTCTCGCGCGGGATCTCCGGCGAGAAATCGCACGCGAGACCAGCCCGGAGCGCAGTTTCGATTTCTTCGCAGACTCGACATTGTTTCCGCGGGAAAATCGGTCCCGTTCTTCACGCGATATTCGCAAGTTGACGGGGAACTTGGTTTTGGTAAAACGTCGCGATGAACAGGCCGCCGACCCCTAATTCGATTAGAAAGTTTATGCGCCGCTGACTGACGCGAGAGAGCGGATGTAACGTTACACGTGGATTATCCGGTGCGCTACCACGGCCGTTCTCCGAAGAAGAGGAAGGGGATAAAAAGACGCGACGTCGATAGCCGGCAACATGTTGCAGCAGACGGCGACCCGACGCGGCGGTCCCGTTCCCGATTTATTCCCGTGCGTACAATAGCGCACAACGATGTTGCGAATACGCGCGCGCTTTTTGCCGCGAACGAATCGTGAGTTGCGCGAACTCGGTCCCGTAATCCTCGCGCCTCCTGGACGCGCCGACGTATTTTTAGACTATTTTCAACACTCGCCGCGATTGCCTGAATTCCGTCTGCTACCGCGTCCTCGAGTTCTCTTTGAGTACGATGAGGGTTGTCCGGTGATGTCGTTAAATATCCCGCGCGGTTGTCGTTAAATATTATTTATACAAATAGTAAGAGGAGAGAGTTCGCGCACTCGATGCCGAGCTCTCTGTCGCTCAGCGAAGCGAGCAGGCAGCCCATGTACGCGAGAGCACGCGAACGGCTTCCGGACTCCTAGCAACGCAAACACGTAAAATCGCCCGGGCCGTCAAGAAAGTGATGAACTCACGAATTACACGCGCTGCAAACGACCGGACTTTTCCTTCGGCACAAATTCGAGCGTAATATTTTCACGTGATCGTGCAAGAAAAATATGAATGCCACTTCGTGCGATCGATCAGCGACGAATGCCAAAAGTTTCATATTTAGATAAAATTACCCGAGTTTCCCCATGAAAATGTTGAACTTGCAAATTACACCGTTGCAAGCAGCCGGGTTTCTCTTTTACCGCGCCAAAAAATTCGAGCATATTTTTTTTATACGATCGCGTAACGAAATTTTAAATATATTAAATACCGGAAACTCGCATAAGTGTTTGGAGTAATTAAATAATTACGTCATACCACGATGGATCTATTACGTTGCATAACGATCTGTGATAGCAAGAAGGAAGAGAAGAGTAAAGTCCATGGAATATCACATTAAATTCGACTTGTAATTATGAATATGCGTGTTTATCCACTTTGTTTGCATTCATGACACGTTTGATTATATTTGGTGAAAATTTTTAAGTTTTGACATGATTTTGTGTTAATCATCAAAATGTTAATTTTTAAATATCTATTCTTTTAAAAACATAACTTTTACTGATCAAAATTTTGAAATGAAGTCATTAATTTGATATTACGCCTAAAAGTTATTTGTATTTTATAAAAAGGAATAATATAGCATGCAGTCGAATAATTATTATCCATAATATGATTGTAAGCTATTTTTTCATATTCTATGTGTAGGTAAGGGGGAAGGAATAATTCCACATGTCACGTAATATTGGAAAAGAGTCGGAATATTTTGTGACAAAATGTAACGAAACGAGAATAAAAAATACTTAAATTTCGTCCGAATTGTTCAATGGTTCCTTTGATTTTTTACTTTATGTTCAACTACACTGCAAATCCAAGTGTTATTTTTACACGCATAAACATCTAAAAATGACACATTTGACTGAAGCTCTTTTTACATGTTTCTTGCCGTTTTAGATTACTTCATTTAAAGCGTTTAATTGTGCTAAATTATAAGTTAACACATCCAGTCCGTATTAAATGGCGTAATTTAAAACGACAGGAGCAGCAAGAAATGTGCAAAAAAAAAACCCCCAGCTAAAATAACACGCTTGGATTTTTGCAGTGTAGTTGCCTCGGTCCAATATTATACTTATAATTTCTATCCGGCGAAATATCGGGACTCGCCAGCACCGTTGGAAAAATATAAAGACGCGGGTGTGGAAGGTACGAGACGATGGAGATCTCGTGTTTCGAAATCCCCTCGGTCCCTGGGTCTTTCCTCGTACCGTCGCAGCTCGACTTCCCAATTTCTTTCTGCGGCCCTCCTGTGTAACCCCTCGCGGTGTGAACCTCCGGCCGTTACTTCGAGGAGCGTATTATCTCTCCGACACACAGCGCGAGAGCTACTTTCCTCCGATCCGAGACTTTCTCGCGCCAGCACGGTTAGAGGGATCCTTCGCGCGATCGATATTACCGGCGACGCTATTTCAAATATTAACGGATATTTACGACTGTGACGATAATGCACTGTCTATATATGCGCCATTTTGTGGCGATAATAATATCGATCATAAAGCCCCCTCATATAAGATAGTACAGCCGCGACGGAATTGTGCTTGTAAGAAAGCATTTGCACAATCGCTTTTATGGACATGTACTTTGATACACACGTGAGAATAATTCTGATCTTCCGGTTGCTCTTTTTCTCTTTAACCAACAGAATTTGGTTTTGAATCCCGTTCTGAATTGTAGACAGCCTAAAGCCTAAAGTGGACTTATACGACAAATCAAAACATAAATTGGTCTCGAATTATCTTAAATTTCAAAGATAAAAACTGTAATACTTTAATTAATTTTGTCTAATTAAAAAAATTTTTCTTCGAGCAAATTTAAAAGACGTGAAAATGATATAAAATCTCCTTTTCGAAGACGCTGATGCTTTTCATGAAATGTAAAGAAGAAAAAGATACGTATCCTTTTACTTTATTTTATTCTTTTACTTTATTCTTTCGAGTTTGCACGTGTTGACGGTTGGGTTTTTGAAATACAGCAGACCACCTACGACCGCGGAAGTGTCCCGTGCCGTTCCGTCGTTTCGATTTTGCGACGTTCTTTAGCCGACATAAGTGGTAGCCATTATGTATTTAAAGTCGTCTGAGACTCTCGCGGAATTTACCCCGCAGAGCCTCCTCGCCTGCTCGTATTTCGCGCGAGAGAGCTTCACGAATTTATTCGTGTACCCTTCTCCCGTATACAACGCAGCCGTTCCGAAGAGTGCCTCGAGTAGTTCTTCCCTTGTGAAAAGGGATTTTTCTTTGGTAACGACGCCGACGACGATGGCTTTTCACGAGCGCCATCGGCGTGCTCTGCCTGCCTCCGTATTTTCAATTTGTGCGACAAATTAAATAAACCGTCGTTATCAAATGTTTCTGTATTTTAGGCTTTAAATGCGCTCATGGCCGTGCCTCGCTTTTATGTCCCTGTGCTTTCTATACTTTAATCTCAGGTTCCGTTAACATCGCCCTCGGATTTCGTTTGAAATAAACCGCGGTCAGAGCGACAACCGGAACGAGTGGAGGACGTCCGATGGCAAAGCAGGAGCGACCGAATTCGCGAATGGAACGGACAGCACGACCGACTCGTGCGGCTTCTTCCTTATTGATGACACGCCATCGGGATCGGCGGTTGAATGCGATTCCGGTTCAGCATTCAGAGATCGGATCGAACGTGAATACCCGATCGCACGCGTGTCGCACCCGAGCACCTGAGCACGACCAAGTTGTCGGTCGCTATTGTAACGCGAAATTCACATGCTACGTCGCAATGTGTAACGTCGAGGAACCGGAACTCGCCGGCTAAATCCATTCAATGGACCGTTCCCGCGAAGCCGCTGTCCCTCTCACTCAGCCAGAAGCCCTTGTAATCCCCCGGAGTTGGCCTTTAACCCCCGAGAAACTCCCGCGATACGCGACGTCGGATTAGTTAATTTCAACGTCAGCATCGTATCGCGCCAGGCGAACTTGTTTTCGCGAATGTTGCGCTTCTATTGTTCCAGGCTGGGCTATTACGCTTCGCAATCACTCGTCGCCGAGAGTCGACGACAATCGCCGCGACTCTGCCTATCGACGCGACCTTTCACCGCGCGATTTATTCTCCACAAATAAATCCGAGATAATTCGATGAGAAATCTTCTGTTAAATCAGGCTGCGTGTTGTTAAGTCATGTATCGATAATAACTACAAGAGAAATATCCGCATGCATTTCCGTAACACGAGCGTGTGCGTGAACTTTATTTCTCTCGTATACTTCTCGAGCGCCTCTATATTCTGAATAAAAAATTCTTTTAAAAAATCTCTAAGTATAAAATTCCTTTTCTAGATTCACGATTAGACGGGTGGCGTTTAATAAGAAAATGCAATAGAAAAATTTTGATCGAGCGCACGGAGAAAATATTGTAGTAAAAATTGCTACAACATTTTGTAATGTTGGATTATTGCGAAATTATTATCGAAATTATTATGCGTGTTGTAATCTTTAGTGATGTGTACATGTGATACACATCATCAAAAATTGCAACACGCATCATAAGTCATAATTTCAGTACGGTCTAGCACTACCCGGTTTTCTGATCATTTTTACTAACAATATTTTCTCCGTGCAGATTTTATTCCATTTTTATTTTCTATAAGTATAACTGAAATAATCTACCTCCGATCTGATAGAGGAAATTAAATTAATTTAACCAGAATTCTCTCCTTTTAATTTCTCCTATTAAACCCATACGTTCTCCATTCTATCTAATGACGAATTTGGAATGAAGAATGTTATACTTAAATGATTTGTTTATAATAATTTAATTTGGAGCAGATATCCATTTGGAAAGAATATGTAAAATATTCAAAGAGATTCGATTTTATTTGTAGGAAATAAATTTAAGATCGATCCGACGAGAATAATGGAATTCTTCTATTACATCAAGCTTTGTGCGACAGTAACTCGGAAAGAGACTCGTATATTTTTACCATGAAACGAGCGCGTGTATCCCACATCTCTCTCTGTCACTCTCTCTCTGTGTACTTTCCCAGCGTGTCTACGTCCTCGACGGGAGAGCCTCCACGCGCGATCTGACGGATGAGGGAACGGAACGTGAACTCGACGACTTAGCGACTCGCGTTACCCGAATTATCATCCTACGACGCGAAACTTGCCTCATGAAGATTTCGGTGGGTCTCGACGCGGTAGTCTGTTACAGGAGGAACAGTTCCCCCGGCGCTTCGGCGGCGTATTGCGAAACAGACGCGAGGTCCTGATTAGTACCTTCCTCATGTACTCGGTTCCTTACTTTGTGAACTCGCTTTCTCATCTCGCAGCCGCGTCCTCCTCCTCTTTCTTCTCCTCCTCTTCCGTCCGCCGGCTGTCGCCGTCCTCGTCGGGCTTCATCTAGTCACTCGCGCATCTCCGACTATCGCGTGCCTTGTTATTACTAAATCAAGACAAGCGCCTAATCCCCCGCCTTTCGTTTCTCCACCCCGGCGTCCCGCGTGTAATCACATTCAAGAGATCCCCAGGAACACGACCCTCCTTCGTTATTCACCTCGCGGAGGCCAGTAAGAAGGAGCAGGGTTTAACGGCCATTAAAGGTTTTTTTCTCCCCGGACTCGACCGACTCTTTTTCTCTTTCTGGATGTCGAAGCTTCAAAGTGAAAAGAGAAAACCACGCGGAGGAAGCCTCGTGGAGACGAAACTGTCGTAACGCCGACGTTGATACCCGTTCATCGCGAGATAAGATTTCGCGCGGCGGGGCTACACTGTTAACCGTGTACCGCCGAGGTTAATGGGGATACACGTTGAAATAAAAACTCTACGTAATTACGAAGGACATTTCGAGGTACGTACATACGTAGGGTTTTTATTTCAACGTTCACCTCCAATTTTGGCGAGGCATAGTTAACGGTGTAATCGGTATTTTGTCGAGATATTTCAAATCTCGACTTCATATTTTCGCACATCGCTCCCTCGTCGGCCTCCCGAAGCTCCGCCGCGGATTTCCGACGTGGCTCGTTTTCGTGAAACGTCGTAACGGTACCCGAGGTTGGTTGGTTCCGTGAGGCCAGCGGCGACTCGTAAAAGTTCGGAGGATTCTGGTCGCTTTGGTTCATTAACACCGACTTTATGGCCATAACTTGGATGCGAAGCGGGCGCGCTCGCGGAGCACTCCCTCGCTTTGCGCCGTCGTCGTCGCGACTCGCTCGCAACGTAACGCGAAACAACGGGGACGTAAGTAACGTGGGTTAAGGTAGGCGCACGCGAAAGGGAGCATTAGCCACGGTAATGCGAGCCGGGGAGCATCGCACGTGCTTAATTTACCGAGCGATCCGAGTCGAAGCGCGCGGGGCCTTCCTTGATTAACGTTTTCGCAATTTTCGTCCACGCCACCGCGAGACTTCGCCCCGGGCGACCCGTAATTCGCGATGAAATTCGAGACAGAATTCTCTTTGTAATCTTGTCTACTATATTTGACACAGAGAACGTCCGGGCAACTGAAACTTAATTCACGTATGTCGCCAAGCAGAATTTGCTCTTTTACGTTTTTCATTCCTGCGTTTTAAAAAAACGGAAAAGTATATTTATAATTGGCACATGCGTAAAACATTTAAAGTTAACGAAGGCTGACCTTTTCGTACGCCCGAACTTGTGGACTGCCTGAGATCCTCTCACGAACTCCAAAGGATTTTTTTATGATCGCGCACTTTCTCTCTCGCCGCCTTCAAAGAGACATTCTTACGATTTCTCAAATTCTTGCCCGAAACGGATCCGTTCCCACGTCCTTTCACCGACGAAGCTTTATGAGTCTGCCGGGGACATTCAATATCCGCCTACTAAGGAATTCTCACGTTTGACTGCATTATAAAATTGACGGGCGCCGGTGTAATTTGATTCTTTATTAGATTAATTCGGTCCATTCGAGGGTTTTAATTTAAAGTAATTTTTCAATTTTACCGGCGCGGCAAGGAACTTCTCGCGATGCCGGCCACCTCAATTTCGCCGTCTTTTCACGGCGCCGCTTGAATATTCTTCCGGTGTAATGGAAGGAGAGAGATGCATTTGCATTTCATCCTGGCCGCAGATTCGGCGCGCTGGCATATTATTATCGTTCATTCGCCTCGATTTACGCATCTCGGTTAGACTCTCTCCGATACGCACGGTCAAACTTGATTCACTCCGGCGATAAATTATGCACAGGGTGTCTCGAAAGATAGCGCGCACCCTCTCTCTGTGCTTTCATCCCTCGATAATGGTTCCCTTGATGCATCCAAGGACATCTTCCTCGTTTCCCATCTACGCCGACCAATCGTGGGCCCTCCCTAAACCCCTGGAGCGCCTGTTTCCAGTTATACCGGCTGGCTGGCTATATGCAAAATCGAAAGATGTATATCGCCTCGGAAACCGCGTTGCTCGCGAAGCACATAGCAATTAAGCCATCAAAAATTCCCGCATGAAAATTCTTTATGCGCCGGCACGAAAACTCGTAAGTGATAATGTCAGTTTCTTAAGTGTTGCTTCTTTTCGCGCGGTTGGCTCCCTTGGCTGTAGTGATATTTCTTGCAACATCGATTTTACTTTTAATTATTTATTTTTATAATTGCGAAGAAAATAAAGGGAGGTTTCAGTAATAAAGCAAAATAAGTATAGCACTAGAATAAAGATCGAAAGAACAGCGGGAAGAGAGGCGACCAAACCGACGAGTTTCTCGACAAAATAGTATCGTATACGCATTGTCCTCCTGATAAGGAAAAAAGGTTATGCGCTAACATCCGTGATTCCGGCTCTTATTGGCCCAGCTATTACATATAGTGGTAATTTTGCATCGTCAGTCAATTACAGACAATTTTTAGTTATGTCAAGTCAGATAATTATCTTAGGACGATACACGATCTTGCGGTCATAAAAAGAAAATAATCATAGCTCGATATTCAGGGAGCTGAGAAATTGGCACGTAATTGGTTGCATCTCAGCTCGACGGACATCGGCGTATGTTCCGGTCGATCGCGGATTTCATCCGGCTCGATTCACTCGCGAATAATTCGCGCGATCGCTCATTTAGCTCGACATTCCCGATAATACGACATAATTACATCATCAACGTTCCCCGTTGGGTAAGAAATACACCTTGCAAGCGCGATACGTCGTTTTTATGCTTCCGGGACGAGCGCTCCGGGGTTCCCGTAATCATCGCGTAACGTTAATTAATCGACGATGCGAGCCAGGCCTACAACGCACAGCAGTCTCGTCGGCTTTTTTGCGCTAAAATACGCTTCGGCTCGCTTCTCTTCCCCAACCCCCTCCCCCTCCTTCCCCACCCCTTCTCTCTTTCTCCCTCTCTCTCTCTTTCTCACTCACATGTCTCTCGTGTCTCGGCGCTCAACGCGAATCCTTCGACTCGGCGGATTTCACGCGAGGTGGCTTCATACTTGTCACGTATCGCGGGGCGCGAGAAAGAAAACGCGACCCCTCGTCGCAGAATCGTCCCCCGGGGGTCAACGGGGGGTGCTTTTGTGTGTTAAGTCGCGCGTCCGCCTTTCTCTCGCTCTTTACCCCTCCACCCCGTCTTTCCTTTCCCTTCTTCGTCTCGTTTATGAGCCTTCGACTAAACGTGAAGGAAATGAAATACCCGCGATTAAATGCATCTCCGTCCGTCTTTTCGACGCGAGGCACAGGTCTATTCGTCTCTCTACACAATAGACGCGAATAAATAATTCTACTTCCGTGAATGTGGCTCCGATTCCGTGGATATTCCTTTACGAATGGAACTCTTGTCGTGAATTGCAAATTGTTCAAAGTGGACTTTAGCTAACGGTTTCATCCTCTTTCTCCTTCGCCAAATCGTTCGCCCGCTGTTCCTGCTCGTTTGCCGCATTGTCGAGTCCCTCCTACGGCAGGATCGCCGACGGAAGGCATCCAAGGAACATCCTAAGCTAAATACGCGATACACAGAATATCGGCCTGACGAACGACACTTTGATCTTCGTTTCCTCCGAGACGACTTATTTTCTGTTACACGCACGAGCTTATCAACCTCCAGGAGTATCAGCAAGGATCCTATCGTTTTCGTCGGCCGATTGTCTGTCTTCCTCCCAAAAAGAGATCTCTCGTCGAAACACCCGGCTTGCTCGCACATCCCTTTCCATAGTCCTTTTTTTAGGAACAGAACTTTGCCGGATCCGAGATGTGGGACGCGTTTCCAGAGAGGGGTTTTCCTCGGGTTTCTTCCTTGCATGTAGACTACCGCCCTTTGCAGTACCGGGTGCCTCGTGAAAGGGATCCTGCGAGAATTCGAGGCTAAGGACCTGCTCGACGCCCCCGCTAGATAAATCGACTTCGCCCTTTCGTATCGTTTCGAGCTCCTCTCTTGCCTCCGGAATCACCCTCGAGAGCGGGCGGTCTCCGGCGAGGCCAGAAATTCGTCGGACCTCGAAAGACGAAGGGGCGGAGAGAAGAAGAGAGAGAGAGAAAGAGAGAGAGAGAGAGAGAACCGTCAGAGGAAAGGCTTGTAAATCTGGAAAGCTTGTTTAACTTCGAGCTGCCTGGTAATTCACGGACGGGGGATGTCGCCGGTAATTAACGGGGGCGAAAACTCATTATAAATTGTAATTGAGGCATTACGCGATAGTGTCTGAAATATTGACCACCGCCGGCTGCCACTGCTGCCATATCCCGTTTCCGGCGGGCGGAATGAGAATAACGGCGCCCACATAACTCGCGAAGCGTCGTTTCCGGTATAACCGCGCTGAGACACGCGTCCGTGACGGGAGGTTATTTTTTAACAAGTTAAATGAACGTCGCTTCGCGTGAACTTTGTTCTTGCGCGAGAGCGATCGCGGAATGTTGCAATAATTTCGCGGAGACCGTTCAGACGAGTAATGCGGCGAACAGATGCGGATGAACGCACGATTTGCCGTATTTACGGAATAGCTGTTTTGAAAAAAAGCAAAGAAATGATTCGTTCATCGTGTTAGAAGTTACCGTTATACAATGTGACTTTTAGGAGAGTTTATCAGACACACTACGCGCTACGTTCCCTTCCCGCGTTACGCATAATAGCGTTCCCGTAATCATTTCTACGGCGCTCTTCGACGCGTCGGCGGGATGAAAGGGTCGTAAGTGGAATTTATGCACAAAAGAAGATAATCCACAGATTTTGTGGCACACGCAGGAAAGAATTCGTTAAAGCATTACCTCGGATTAAGGAGCTTCCTAAGGAGATTTGAATTAGAATCCGAATCAAAAGAGGCAGATAGAGGGAAAGAGGCAGATGGAGACAGAGAGAGAGAGAGAGAGAGAGAGAGAGAATTTTCTTCCTAGAGTATATGAATACTCACGTATAAAAGCTCTCGCTAAATTAAGCTACGAAATCTCCGTGTAAGTAGCTACACGCTTCGCGGCGCGACTCAGCGACTAGGTATTTAAAAATCAACCGCGTTCGCACGAGGACCCGTGTGTAATCTGCGAAAATCACAGATGTGCAATTTGCATGTCGTACAGGATAATTTTAGAACACTCGCTGGACGGAAACGTCGCATACATTATTCATGGGCGGATGGGACGGTTGACTTTTAACCAGCTAATTTTTACTGCGGTCTTCTCTTTCTCCTTTCTCTCTCTTTCTCTCTCTCTCTCATTGCCTCATTGCCCTTGCCTCCCTCGCATCGGAAATGATTAAACATTGTCGCATAATTAATTTTCCGCGATTAAACCGTGTTTGCGCGAAAAGATCAATTAACGTCGCACGCGCGAAACCCGCCAAATTGGATCGCGGGCGTGATTATTTATCGAATTACGTGCGCGCGCGACGGATTATTACGTTGTAATTAAAACCCGCCTATCTCGTCATCGTTTTATCGCATTGCGATAGGTTCATCTCGCGTTCGCTCGCTTTCTTCTTCGCTCGCTCGCTTGCTTGCTTACTCACGCGCCACTCGTTGCTGATTGAACGACTACCATCTGGTAATCCAATTGCTACATTATTCACCGCGGAATGTATTATTAAGAACGTTAAATCCACCAATCCTCGGAAGCCCCGAACGCGAAATGGTAACGTTGCCTGCGCGCAATAATCTCGCCGGCTTAATGCCAACGCTGTGTGTACCTACCAAAGAGAATACGCGCGGTCGAAACGAAGCTTAACTGGCAGACGCGCGCGCAAGAGAGAGAAGGAGATAGATGAGCGAGCGAGGGAGCGGGAGAGAGAGAGAGATAGAGAGAGAGAGATCAGAAGGTCACGCTATTTCGCGGCGGATCGAGAGGGTGCCTATTGCAGAGGAACGGTAGTAGCAGCAATGGGGTGCATTTATATAAGGCCGCCTCGAGCATCGGTGTCGGCCGACGAGAAGGGTAAAATAAAGAAATAAGCCGGATAGGATATTATCTGGCTGATAGAGGACGTAGCTTTTCCCTTTCCTCTCTCACCCTCGGAATTCTGTTCGCGCGGTCAAAAAGTGATTGTTAATTTTTTTTCCCATTTTGTTTCGTACGGTCAACGATGAGATCCGCGGAGGTAAAATTGCCCGTGGCGACGCACGAATAACGCGAAAACACGGCGACACAGAAGCGCGAGGTCGCGTCGCACGTTACGCGTGTGTGTGTTTATTAAATAAAATAATTTTCATTACGAGACATCGGGTCGGAGAGGAGCGAGAAGGGAGTTTTCAGTTAATTGCGGAAGCAATACGGCGGTGCCTCAAGCTTCACGTTCGCGCGAAAGAAGTTGTCTGTGCCTTCGTCTAATTTTCCGTCAGGGGACCTCGCTAAAAATACGGCTTAAATATACGGGCTACGTGCCGGGTCGAAGTTGAGAGAAGACGACGGTGCCGACAACCTCTCGACTTGCTCCATTTCTTGACACTCGAAGTAGCTCCTCAGAAATTCGAAGTAGCTCGCAGCACTTTTTAACGAGACTTGCCATCAACCGCGCGCGGATTTTGGTAAACGACCCGCAGCGAGAGAGCAAATGAGAAAGAATGACAGGGGGGGGAGAGAGAGAGAGAGAGAGAGCGGGGGAAGGAATCTCTTTAGCTCATTCGAGCGAGCACGGAGACGACAAGAATATATTACAAACTCATGAAAAATGTCTATTATACAAAACCGCTGTCTCGTCGCTTCGCGAGAACTATTCCTTGATGCGGCAGACCATTTGTCTCTTCATTAATATATCGATGTTTATTTGCACCTCGCAGAAAGCGTTGTCCACGAAAGTCCATGACTCGCGCGCGAATAGCGCCGGTGCTTTTAGAACGTCCCGAATTGTCCCCATGTATTCGACCAACCGCGCTCGAGCAAACAAGTTGGTTTCTAATTTCGCTGTCCGAAAGTAACTCACGACAAAGAGGGTTACCGGGACACATATCATCCTCAGAATCTACGAGGATGGTGATGTATGCGCACTCGTGAACAGCCGCCGGCCGGCGTTGGTTATCCGCACTGAACTTTGTACTATACTCGAATATTAGGTGCCATACGAGGAAACGAGTGAAATATGGCAGAGAGAGAGAGAGAGATAAAGAAAGAGAAGAGAAATACTATCTGTATCCTTTTTTTTTCTAATGTCGTACCATTCCAATTGAAAATAACAACTCATTCAAAGTATCGTATTCGTAACCTCCGTAATTAATAAAATTTTAGTTATAAATATATTGATTAAAATTGGATAAAATTATAATATTATTGGAAAGGAATAAGATAAACAAAAAGGTGGAAATTCTGTGCCATCAAAAATTGTAAATAAATAATGAATAATATAGTTTGAACATTATCTTTCACAAGTAAATTGGTACATTCGGATGTCTAGAAAAAGTCATAAAAAATCATTGACAAATCAGAAATCACTATACAGAGAAGGAAATAATACTTATCATATATAGAGTAGACTGAACACTCCCATTGAAGGACTGAAGTCGGCAATAATAAAAGAAGGCAAGACAGTCGTGCTTTCCGACAGGACCGTTTGCAACAATTTTCTCTGTATACTTCAGAACACACAAAAAATACGACGAGGTGAACCTATAATTTACGAATATGCGCAATAGATGGCTAGGCAGCTGTCAAGATTAGATATGATATGCCAAGATTACATGCGTAATTTCGACAGCTACTGCGTCTATCTACTGCGCGTGTTCGTAAATTATAGGCTCACTTCGTCGTATTTTTTGTGCGTTCTGAAGTATGTAAAAAGAAACTGTTGCAACCGTCTTGTGACCGACCGTATTATTTACGTGCCTTCTCACATAATCAAATACGCATTATTTTTCTCTTTTCTTCACTATGTTTCACTCTTCGGATTCCCCTATCATCGCCCTCTCCTACAATACTGTATGACAGAGGAAGTTCTCCTGTTAACGTATCTCTGTCCTTCGATCTTGGCTTCAATTCTTCAGTGATAATGTCTCTTCTATATGTCTGTGGCACTTATGCTATTTATCCTTTACTTCGGCGTATCCCGGCTTTTTAACATGGCACCTAACATTCCAGTATAGTATAGAGTTCAATGGTTATCCGTAAAGAGCTGCCTCCTTGTTATATCGGCCGCTGCCGTCACCCGTTGTTTATTGGCTTTATTTAGAAAGTCGCACGAGCGAGAGATTCACCAGTTGCTCCACTTCTCCGAGCTGCCCGGCGAAGTGGCTCTCCGTTAGAAATTTTCATGCGTCCGCCCGTCTTCTCCGATCGAGCGTGCGTCTATCTCCGTCTATCCGCGTCTGTCTTCGAAGACTCTTTCTCTCTCTTCCCCGCCGAGTTCGTCGCGGTGTGCACCTGGCTCTCGGACTAAATACACCGAGCATTCGCACATAAACGGCGAACTTTTCGCTTCGTGCCGGAGGGTCGTTACTTTCCGTCTCTCTGTCCTCCTCTCCCGTTTTCTTTTTTTGTTCGCGAAGGAAAACGAATCGCGATGACCCGTCGGCCACCTGGGCCGCCGGTAAAAGAGAAGAGAAAAAAAGTTTAACGATAAAAGCCGCGACAGGCGAATACGCCGTCGGAAGTGCACGATGGCAACGATCCTGGCCAACGGTTTATAGGCAAATGCATCGAGCGGGCGATTTTGCGATGCGAGCGTCCGATCGTGATGACGCTCGTTTTCATTAGGTGACATTGCAGCGTTTGTTGTAATTACGCGAGCTGCAGTGGCGAAACGCGCTCTCGGCTCGCTCGGGTATACACGAGGTCCCAGGACCAGTTGTCATAGCAATTTTCGGGAATTTTCACTTCAATTTCCGCGAACGGTGAAAAAAAAAAACGGTGAAAATAGCGATACCGAAATTTGCGGAATTGCGAAATATATCCTATCGGCCGGACTCGCGTCTCGTCGTTGTCCCCTTTGATTTCGAAGGCGCACGCGAACGTTTGAAAGGCCTAGTGTGAGAAGCCCTCGCTCGAACCGTTCGCCGAACATTATCCCGTCGAGCGGCTCGCGGAAGACTCGAAAATCTTCAGAAACGTTTTTCATCCGGCCGCTCCTTTGTCGTCGCGAGGTTCCGTTCTTTGAGGAAACTTTTTCAATTAGTTGACGTCAAGAATGACGGCGGAAGAATAGGTAGAGTCAGGGGCAAGAAAGCCCAGCACGATAAATGGATGCGTGCGTGTCCTATTATTATCTGGGGCGGAGGGAAAGAGAAACACTTCCGGGACGCGAATCGATTTCAACGTTACCGCTAGATCGATAAGTGGAGAAAAGGGAGCATACGTGCCCGCGCGTAATCGGATCGACCGAATCAAGGCTGATCGATCGTACGGATCGAACGGAGAGAGAACGGTCGCTCTCGACAATCTAAACATGTTCACGAAGGTCACGCTGAACCGAAGAATTAAATTCCACGGGACACCGAATCGGTCACTTCTCTTCGAAAGTGGATCGCAATTTCGCGAGAACGCGATATATTGTCTTTCAATCGACGTGGTGCGAAGCAATGTTGTAAGTCGTGTCGCGCTTGTCTTGAGAAATGTCAGCAATAACAGATAACGCGAAGTATATTAATTCGCAGCAATGATCCAAATAAAATTTATATCGCAAACCGTCTCTTAATATATTTGTATTTCAATTTTTAATAAATATATTTATAATTAAATATCAGTTTAAAAGTATTTCGTCTGTAATATTAGATATTTATAATTAAACTTTTGCCGCTATTTATTCTACAAATAATTACTGCAAATATTGCACAGATATTGTTTCGTTTTCCACAGTGAGAGTAAAAAATTGATTGCGCCAAGAATGACAGGGGATATCTAACCAGACATACAGCATTATTTATCTTCATAATAAACATTACAGTGACAAATATCATACGGGTATTATTTTTTCCAGCGATGGAAATAAAAACTCGATCGCGTCAAGAGCGAGGATGAATTGCGAACGGGAATTTTCCCTCGCAGCTTCGTAAAACGATACAGGCAGGAACAATGACTTCGCAAACTATAAATTACCACGGGCACGAGAGAGAGAGAGAGAGAGGTGGGCGGTTAATTATAATGATCCTTAAAGCTTTCATTGCTAAGGGCGACGCTGCGCTAACGCCGACAGTAGATACTTAAGATGGAATACTTTTCCGCCCTGGGCTGCTGCCGGCAGCGCATTAAATCGCTCTAGCGTGTTTTATTGCGCTGAATTAAAGGTTAGCGATTAACATCGGAACATACGGTACACATACATGTATGATACATATGTTACGCGCGCACACACACTCCGGCACACGGTGTGTTCACGGGACATATATAAGGAATATGCGCATTCATAGCGCAGCACGTCAAACTTGTTTCTCCCGAGCCGTACTTACGCCCGCGCAAGAACGAGAGGGTTAATGAAGGCCTGGAAGAGGAATTTCGCGAGGCCGTCATAATTCATTTTCGGGGAGCACCGCGCGCGCGCGCATTTTTCACTTTTGACTCTTCCCATTTGCAACGGTCCCGCAATTATCCCCGGCGCCGAGGATCTTTTTACGTCGCTCTCCTTCGCGCGATTCGGCGCGCAACGCCAGCTCCGACCACCCCGAGAGAGAAACGGGCCTTTTTGCGCCGAAAGTCGTGATTATTAATCAAAGAGGCGATTTGTAGATCAGTCTTGAACGCGAGCTCTCTCTCTCTCTCTCTCTCTCTCGCCCGCTCCGTTGTCGAAGCGACGCGTGAAATTACCTCGAAGAAATTTCTCGCGTGCTTTGTCCTCACGCCAAACTACAACGTCGTTTCGACGGAGATCTCTCCGCTGACACGTGTCACCCCTGTGCCCGCTCCGGGGGCTCGATCACTTTCACCCCTCGAACATGTCAAAAGAGACATTGCTTCGTGATAAGTTTGCCGCGTCGAGCGACGAAGCGCTACTAATTGCGGGTTTCATCGCGGCGCAAGCGAGAACACGCTGGAACCAGCCAGAGAGAAAGGGAGGGAGGGAGTTTTCCGCCCTTCACGAATGTGTTAACACATTTGCTTCGGGTGATTTTCACTTGAAAGACGGGAATCCCACTTCCTGGGGGCCGGAATGCCTTAAGAAGGCACGATCAATCTATCGTGTCGCGTCGACCGACGAGCCACGCGGGTTTCGTCGCGACGATCCGGAGGGAGAGATCCTCCGCCGATCGATCTCTCCGGATGCCGCTGGACAAAAAGTGCGAGTGCGATTAGTAATCGATCTGTATCTTTCCTTGGACGCAGCTGTTCGCCGGGACCGCCTGTATGTTCAAGTCGCACAACAAGGTTTGTTCTTTTTATCTCTCTCTGTACCTTCTGCTAATGCGCTGGTGTCACTCCGATACATCGATGTGTCTCGTGTTGGTGTGTCGTGACTGTTTGCTCTGCTCTTCCCCCTCCCTTGCATCCTCCCTCTGCGGGCCTTATCCGGGCTTTCCACCTTTAAACCCTTCCGCATCTCGCAAATGTCTTGATTAACGTTCACGATGTTTGCGCAAAAGAACGCGCGCGCAAACGCTGCATTTACATGGCAAAAGTGTAACACGAAGATTAATTCGAGCGTCCTCGCCTTGATGTCTGCTCCGTTTCGAGAGTTGAAGGACGAGATTAATTGTTCCGTTGCTTTCAAAGTCGCCCAGCAGGACAAGACGCGAAAAGCGATACTGCGGAGGAGCCCGCCACGGGGCGAGCGAGGAAAAAGCACGTGGGGGGAAAAGGGTTCGTGAATTGGATTGAATTAAATCAACGGAGGAACGTCTCCGCGTCTCTCGTAACGACGGACTACGAATCCGTGTCCTGCCTACGGTAACGTGCGGCGTCTGGAATTTCGTTCTCCACCGTGGGCACGCCTTGACTCCCCCCTCCTCCTCCCTACAAACGCGACAAACGTGAAATTATATCACGATAGCATAGCGATCGCATAGCGATCGGTACACGTTTGCATGATCTCGATCTCTGTGTTTGATATCTTCGAGTTGGATTCGCACTATCTGTCTAAACGGCGACAAGCACGTCCGTCCGTCAATCCTCCATCAAAATATTCTTCAATAATTCCATGTCGAGGTATTCACAGTTATATACTGAGAAAAAAATATTTGGTATATATTTGTAACTACAATACTACAACTATATATCATAGTAAAAGAGTTATAGTCAGGAGAATCATTTTTCTAATAAGTGTTACTATAATGTCAGTGATAATAACCGTACGTAATCACAGGACGGTTGAAATACTTTTTTTCTTTAAACTTTCGAACGCATCCCGCGTTCAATAGGAGAATTTATTTTTTAGTAATTTTCAGGAGATATATTTTCCTATTGGACACGAGATACGTTGCGAATATTATCGAAAAAAAGTGTTGCAACCGTCCTGTGACTTATTGTGCATGCATATTGCTATTCCTATTTTTGTGGTTAAAACCGAGAAAAAGAATAAGTCGAGGCTGCAAATAACTATAATTTCTCTCAGTATATCCGTCACCGTCACATCCAGTATTAAGCATTGAAAAATATTTTGACAGAAAATTGACGGACGCTTTCCTGCCACCGTCTAGATGGATAGTGTGAATCCAGCTTTACACTGCAAATCCAAGTGTGTTATTTTTACACGCATAAACGTCTAAAAATGATACATTTGACTGAAGCTCTTTTTACACGTTTGTTGTCGTTTTAAGTTACGTCATTTGAAGCGTTTAATCGTGCTAAATTATAAGTTAACATATCCAATCCGTATTAAATGACGTAATTTAAAACGATAAGAAATGTGTAAGAAAAGCCTCGACTAAAATAACACACTTGGATTTGCAGTGTAGTCGAGCCGATCCGTTCGAAATATACTTTCAGCGGATTTTTTTCCCCTTTTTTCTTCAAACAAGCACTTAATTTTCTATTCAATCCCGAGGCTGTGTCTTTTTTCGTTTGGTTGTATCCCGCACAGTCGACTGTTTTCGCTCGACTGGCTATTGTTGTTTTCCGAGCGGCCGATATCCTCGAGAGGACTTGGCGTGCCTTAATAATGCAATCGCGGTTTATCCCGGATGACCGGTTCACTCTCCCCGTCCGTCCTGCCTTTTCGTCGTCGCCGCGTATCCAGTTTCGTCGTAGAATCAATCGTAATTTCCTTTCCACGCACGTATACGTCCTCTGGTGCCCCCCCCCCCCTCANCGTCCTCTGGTCCCCCCCCCCCCCTCAGTTCCTGTCTGTATGTGCACACCGCACGCGGCGGAGGGACGACTCGATCGCAAAACGTTTGATGGTCAACCGTATTTATCTACGAGCGACTGCATTATTGTCGTCGTTGATGAACGCAACGTGGACAAACGGTAAACAGGTCTCAGCGCGGCGTCCGCACACATAATCGCATATGCCACAGTGTCTCAAAAAAAAAAAAAAAGAAAAATATATATATATGTGATATCTGTAATTTTTAAAATAGTTATTAAATGTGATATCGAAGTTGTAAAACGTAATGGTAAACTTCCCTTCTAAAAAAGGCTCATGAAATATCTTGAATGTATCGAAACGTTGAATCTTCTCTTCCACGATGCTGATTGGCTGTCTCGAAATTTCGATGCGAGTCGTTTATTTCGACCTGCGGGTAACATCGCATATGTTATGTGTTTTTGATAGTAACAGAGATATCATTTTTTCAACAGGAATTTTTTAATCTGATGCTTATTTAGCGAACACATGAACACATGAACTGGGACTTTTTTTGTTATGATAGTAATTAGATAAATAGTGCGCGTCTGTATTGATCTAATCATATAATAATAATAATAGTCATATAATAATAATAATCTTTATTAACGAAATGTCCCGTTTAGGATACACAAAATCTACAAATAGTCATGTTAAAAATTTCATATATAGTATTTTTCTTCGAATGTTTTCACAAAAAATGGCGAATAGAGTTTTGTCGGGAATTATAGATCGCTTAAAATGGGTTTCGTATATGGTGCGCCTAATTACAAATTGAACTCTGCCCTGAATTCCTCGTTGCGAGCTATTGATCGTGTCTATTTTTTTGGAGAAGATTTAAAGATATAAAATATTTCATTTGTCAGTTATTACATTCATTTTATTTGTCAGATACGCGGATTGCATGTCACGAAACGATTCAATATCTGGATATCTTCAAATAGATATTAACCCTTATCGGTCGTAAGTCACCTCTCGTGTGACAACAATACTTCGTCGCTGCGGTCGTACGTCACGTAGGAGATGACAAGTTCGCATATTTACCGAAACCAGCTACAACTTAGTGAGAATCACGCATAAAAAGCTAGCGTCCGATAAGGGTTAAATATGATATTGGAATCGCGAAAAAATAATAAATCTATAATAAAAATAGTAAATCTATAATAAAAATCCGACATATTGTTATCATTCTTTTGAAATATTTTATGTATTCCGCGGCATGTAAAATTAGAAATATATTTCCACCTGAATCTTTTATTACGAATTATAAACCGCCTGCGGTGAGTTTTAGAGAAAACTAAAATAGAAAAGATTTCAGTTAACGAACATTTGCCGTTGTTTTATTCGATAAATGTACGGGTGATTCTTTTCGAAAGCGGATCATTCAAAAT
Organism: Dinoponera quadriceps; assembly: GCF_001313825.1. NCBI lineage: Eukaryota > Metazoa > Arthropoda > Insecta > Hymenoptera > Formicidae > Dinoponera > Dinoponera quadriceps. The sequence continues at coordinate 225,432 of NW_014556992.1, read as the reverse complement.
TAACTTCATGGCGCATGCGATTATAAATTGACATCTGCCCAGAATTTTCCGTCGTGAACTATTGATCCGCCAGAACGAGGATTTCAAGATTAGAGAAAGTTATAAAATTAATAAAAATTGTCACTTATCGTCTTCGCCATTTAACTCAGCAAACACGCGAATGACGATTCCCTTCGAAAGAGGGAGAAATCGCTCCAATCCCAGCTCCACGCGGCGCGTAAAATTACGGGTAGAATCCGGTCGCGCGCCATAGATCGCCTGAAACGATCTCTTTAAAGGAGGCTTTAAGAAGATCGAAAGAGGATCCTCGCCCGGAGAATCTCGTCGCTACTTTATTCGGCAAACACACGAACGATGCCCTCGCTCCGAGCAATCTTCTCTCTCTCTCTCTCTCTCTACTCGCCGAGAATCTCTCGTCGTTTCGATTATCGCGGGTGGTCCGCTAATGAGGATCTTCTCGCCAATGCGAGAGATTCCCGTCCGAGTGTGGACTCGTTCAATTATATTCGCGGTGCTCGGGCAATTATGTTACCTGGAACGGGGTCACAGGTGCGCCCGCGCGCGCGAATTGTTCGGAAAGAATGCGATTACTAATTGGCGCTTGGCCGGGCCCGCGGCTTGTTGGTCGACGACGTTCCCCGAGGCAGCTCGCTATCGTTCCTGCGCGTAATTGGACACATTCGTTCGCGCCGGCCGGTAATTGCAGCTAACACGTTAACTGCGACTCTACAGCCCCGCTCGATCGTGCTCGCCGAGAGAGCGTGTGTACTCCTTCTTCCTTAATTGGTCAGCCCGAAAATGAAGTTTCGCCACCGAATTTGTTCACGTCGCGCGTCCGGATGCGTGAGTACGTGCGTACGCGGGTGCGTTCTTCTCCTGTTCGTCAGCGAAACGAGCGACGACGGCGTTAAATGCGCGAGAGCTTTAGTGAATTATTCCGGATTGAAACGAATGGCTGCCGCTCGTGCTTTCAGTTCGCGACTCGATATTAATGAGCCGCGGCGATAGCTCCAATGACGTCGCTCTATCTGGATATATGAGAGCACTTGTCGAGATTCGGGAATTAACCCTTTGGTGGTCCTACGTCGGCTTTATTTTGATATCGTGCCTCCTTCCGACCGACCCGATGAATTAATTTCGTACATATTAATACCATTTAATACCATATTAATACCATGACGCACTATAAATATATAGTTTTTCTATTATTACATATATTACATTACTTTTTTTAATTAAATTAAATTACATTAGTTACCTATAATTTGCATTAGTTATAATGTAATAGCATTAATTGGATGCTGAAATGCTGAAGGCGAATTTCATAATACTAGCACGCCCTGACTGAATTTTTACGGTTCGATTGAAAAAGAAAAAACGAAGATTATTCGAGTTAAATTTGTAGAATCAATAAAATTTCCAACAGCAGCGCGACTGGAGTCAACCTTCTTGATTCAAAAGTAAATATCATTCAAATTAATACTATGTTTTTGTTTACTATGTATTGTTTCATTAATTAAAATATTAGTTCAATATTTAATTCAATAGTTTCAATGAATATCGCCGTGGAATTAAGAAGACCCAATCACGCGTGCTGTTGAAAATCTTATTGATTCAACAGCATTTTTTTCCGTGTACGTATTCTCGTTTCTTCCTGAAGAATCCTCCGCGCTTTTCCATCACTGTTCGATTTCCGACTGCCCTTTTCGGGAGATCTTACGCGATACATGCCGCGGTTCGCCGAGAAATTGCATTAGTGGTGAAAACGAAGAAAGAACGAGAACCGCCCGACTCTCGGATTTCACGCGATGCGGTCTCTCCGCCCAACGAGCTTTAATTAGTGACGTCAGCCTGTCGTCAGGTCAATCTACGATATTCCGAGATAAAACGCCAGACACGCTCCAGTCGCCGCCCGGCTCTGCTCCAAATAACTCCGCTGATCTCGATCGTGAGCCTCGCCCTTTCGCGAATCGGAATGTCTCGGACGGGCCGAAAGCTCGGCGGCGCCGATCTACGGACCATCGTCCGGGCACAGCCTGGATCTCGACCAGCGGACCGTTGAAAAGTAATCCGAATGCAGCTTATCATCCCGATCGATCGTAGATGACGTACGCGTGTGTGAGGCGCGTTCAATTGGACGACGCGAATTCGACGAGTCGCGACGCCGACGATGGATATCATTCGCGGTTATGTGAGTGTCTAATTTTAAGATCGAGTCGGAACTCTCGCTCGGCTCCGAGATCGGCGCGAGTTCGAGTTTTCAATTTCGCATCTGCGTGGCGAACTTTGATTTTACTTTCCGTCGGGACCGTGATCGTTCGTGCGATCGTTAAAAAAGCGGCGGAAGCCTCAGGGGGGGGGGGGGGGGGTCGAGGAGCCGAAATCGAGAGTTATAAAATCGTGGAATCCGAGGGAGAATTCGGCGGGCCGAGAGTCTTAATATATCAGAATACAGTGTCGGCGATTTTATGGATTCGAAGATCCAAGAGCCGCCAAGAGCGGAATCTCGTAAAGCCCCAAGTTTCACGATCGCGCGGTTTTAAGACGCGAGAATTCGAAGGTTTGGGAGGAAACGAGAAACGATGTTTCGAGTTTGCGAGTTGCGATTTCGGTGAGCCCGGGCTTCACACAATACGCGCCTCCCGTGCTCGTCGTGTTAAATTTCGAATGTAAAGTTAAAGGGCCGGCGAAACTTTTTCGCTCTTTTTGCGTCTGTTAAGCGCGGCAAGGTATGGCTGTTCCAGACACCGTAGCTCGTTCCGACGAAATGATCGCCCCGCGAGTACAAGTGCCTCCAATTAAGAAGACGGTGTTTTAATGAACTTCCAAGCGTATCGCTTTCATTGCCCCTTAAAGGGCTGCCTCGCGACCGCTCCAGATGTTTATGCGATACGGCCAGCTTCGTTGGGGTTGCGATAGCGTTCGCTAATTCTTCGCGCTCGTTCTACGCTCATGGGCCCATAGATATCGTTGTTTTTCGTGAGCAAATTGGCGGGGGAAGGGATCGCGATTATAAGCGAGGTCGTCAAAGCTTATCGAAGCCGCATAATTTTGCATAATATTGCATTAATTAAATATGTATTTTCTAATCTACATAATGCGCTTATTACACCGTTTCTCGACGCGGTCGACTAAAAGTAACAAAGTTAAGTAACGCTATTGACATGTTTTACTCATAAGATTTAGAATTAATGTAACTCGTTTAATTAATACGATAACGCATTTCTTTCACGTTCTTTATGCGATTTCGGTGTTTAGCTAAACGTAGCTATATCGAATGGTGTGTGTTTTCATTAACTCTTGAATTCCCAGCCGACCGATATATTTTATGAACACCAACAGCGTATTTTTTTCGTTGCTTTCTGCTAATAAATCGATTTCTAATCGATATTTTATTATTCGATTATATGAATAATGCATGATTAATACGTCGATAAATTGGCACAATAAACTTAATTTTTAAAATTAATTTTTCACATAATTACCGATATTCATTATGGATCCCCAATTTGGAGAGCAACGTGTGTAAATCCATATCAAAATTTGCGGGACTTTGAGGGCTGATCAGATTAATCACGACTTATTACTTAGTCGAAGCTTCTTCCTCGACAGTTAACAATTTAACGCCACTGCCGGGCGGCTTTTTACTTTCAGCTGGGCGACGCGATGTTTGTCGAACTGCCACGCGTCCGGCTGGACGGAGGCGCACGTGCTTTTCGGCAACATTGGGGCTACGAGACGCGACCGCTAGCACCTCCACCGCCGCTCATCGAAGAGGATGAAGCAGCCGTGGAGCCGGAAACCGTCAGTCTTCGGGAGGCCAACACCGCTTCTCCAATAGGTGAGTGCTCGCTATTCGATCAATTTCGAAACGAGACTGAGAAACATCGTTCCGCATTTCCGCAAAAAACTTCGGTGGATTTGTCGCCCGCGACCGAGGTAAAAAACGAATCGATACCGTCGTACTCTCTGTCCTCTGATATTCTCCTGTTTTTATTTCGATTTTTACTCTAAAATTTCGATTATTCTAAAGTTTCTCATTTTATTTAAATTTTTGTAGAGGTTGCGCCCGCGATTAAGTGGAAAACGTAAATTATTTCGCGCCGCTCACTATGATTTAGCTCTTAGACTACTTTGATATTCTAACAATTGAATTTTTTTCTTGAAAATAGTGTATCTATTACATTTATATAGGAATAAATAATATGATCGAAGTTCGGAATGATCTTCGAGTGAAAATTAAAAATATATATTTATCAAGTTCAAACTCATTTAGAGAAAAAACAAAGGTATGCAAAAAAAACAATAAAATTGTGCAAAGTATGTCAATATTAACATCAATAAACAAGAAAAACAGAAAAAGATTGCATGCACTTGAACATTTACAGAAATTAAAGTTTTAGTCTCAATGAAGGAAAAGTCTCAGAGCATGTTGTTCTATTTTCGATAAATTTATTTAACAGATAGATGTCTTAGAATGTTCCCATATGGAAATTAACTATAAGAATACGACAAAATTACTGATATACTGATATTGAGAAACATTGTTGAAGAACAATAATATACCAATAATTTTTTCATATTCTTGTAGTTTATTTCCATATGGATAACACTCCTTGAATATATTATCCATTAAATTTTTTTCGAAGGTATGTGTGTGTGTGTATATAGAACATGACTTTTAAGTATAAATATGCCTAAAATGATAAGTATCTCTGATGATAATTTTAATGAAGTTTTTAGAAAGTTTAATATTTTTAACACTTCAAAATTTTAACACTTTTGAAGTTTGCGATATCCGTTGACTTCTCGCGCAGAGATAATTGGAACATATTTTCGTTAATTATTTAAATTTCAATATATATGTAACTAGGCGAATTCTCTCTTCTTGAATTCATTTATTATTTACGTAATCAGCTCGAATAATTTCATCGTGACATCGTGATCGCGGGTCCTAGCTTTGTGTCAGTGGAATCGCGTTAAACGCGGTATTTAACGCCGGTTGACATTTTGTTTTCGGTATAATAGCGTGCGCGCGAATCGTCGACATTAATTGCGCTTTGTTCGAATTGTTGCTGCCGTCCGCTCAGCTGTCTACGACTGACAGACACCAGGACCCGGTTGGCGCGTCCTTAACGAGCCGACATCGTTCAAAAGGAATCAAGTGCACTTGCTTCCCCTCCGAGTCGCCTCGTTTTTGCAACGACGCGAAAGGGCGGCGAGAAAAAACGTGCGATTACACGGCGAATGTACCTGCGTCTCGCGTTTTCGCGCATAGCGATTAACATAGTCGCCGCTCGAAACGTGACGGAAAACGCACTGTATTTCATCGCTTTTTCTACTCGAATGTGAAAATGAGGACAACTAAAATATCTCATTTATATAAATATACGGGAAAAAATCTGATTTCATCAACTAGAAAAGTAACAACTAGATGCGTTCTGGTTGAACAAAACAGAATTTCTGGTTCTTATGATTCAAATCCGGTTCTTACAATCAGAAATTCTGTTCCCTTCAATCAAAATGCATCTGATTGTTCCCTTTCCGGGATAATAAACACACTTTTTTCGTGCAAGTTTATACTTAAACGTTTATACTAAAACTATTAAAACGTCAGTTTAGATGCTAAAAGAAGCGTTCGGTACATTGAATATTTAGGTAGTGTAGACATTAAAAAAAAAAAAAGTAAAATTTTTTTATTGTAGAAATAGACTATATTTATATCAGGAGAAAAAGATATACATTACAACACAGATAATCCTACAAGTTGAGGCACGATAAAAAGTTTCGGCGCATTGTAATTGTAAATTGCAAAAATTGCAATGGATAAAAAAAGGACATAATTTCTTTGCGTCCTCTCGAGATACCTAGTGTCTCTCTTTTCGTTTTTTCGCATGTAAGCAGATAACGTAGTTTCCTGCAGCTATCCTGTCGGTTCTAACACATAGCAAATGGGAAAAATCTAATTTTCGGTGTATATTTTACACTCTTCCTCTCTTCGACTCGTCCCAATAAAGAATACGTTTCGAATTTAACATTAATTTTATTTATTTAACTATGCTCATAAATACCATTTTCTGTTTTACCGACACACGTGCATATGGCTATCTGACAGTAAACGTAGATTCGAGTGTTCTGTGACCAGCTATCGGTACTTTGCTTCTTGATACAGTGTGTAGGTGGCGGGAGAAGCGAAGAATTGATTTCCATTAATAAATAATTCTTCAATTATGTAACGATACTACAATACTGGATATAAATATTATATTTTAAAGATTGACTCTAGCAAATTGGTCTTTGGAAACTGCGTGTTGTTTTTGATGGCAATTTAAATTAATTCCTTTATGCGTGCACGCGTTTTTCATAATTTTATACAGAATACAAATTTAATATACAAAGCTCGAGTAAAATTTCAATTTTTTCGTCATTCTCGCTAAACTTCGACGAATTTTTATTTTGCTGTTTTACGACGCAAAATTTAAATATCCTATGGACGTGACGCGTTTCCGTTTCGTGAGACATTCAGTATTCAGACGGTGCCGGACTCTTTGCCGCAAGAACGAGAAAGAAAAATACCTCTCGAGTGCTTCCCTTGTGAGATAGATATAGCGCTGACCTAATTTCCGCGGGTTCCGGGCTAGAAAATTCTCCCTGTTCTTTGTGCGCCGTCTCCCGTTGTGTGCCATTGTTGAGACGTTTCGCTTCGTTATTGTGCATATTCGTGCGTGGGAGTCGGTTGATCTAGAAAATACGGTACGCGATATAACGCGATCGCGCGACGTAGTGGCGTACCTCTGCAGAAAAAATCATTGCACAAACGTTATACACTGAATTCACCGCGCTCGATTAATTTTATCTCGAAAGAAGATCTCCCCCTCTCACGTTCCGCGCTTGTAATGTATTAACTCGGCCGTTTGTATGATTTTTTTTTTCTCTGTATATATATTTTTTTTAACCGACTCGTTTCACGACCTCGCGCATTATCCTTTTTCCCCCTGTGGTGCTCCATACGATCGCGTGGAAAAACGAGTTCGCACGAACGCGCAATGACGTTGCAAGGATGGGCGATATATATGCCGACAGTGTGGATTTTAATATACACTCGATGGCCTTCGATTTCTTCGTCACGTGCAGACAGTACTGTGCGTGCGACGTCGAGTACAGGGAACTTTTTCAAAAGTGCGTCGATGTTGGATTTGGAAGACGCTCGAACGCGAATGAACGAGTGACGAATAATCGCGATTTCGACGTGGGTTTTTGCATTGAATGCAATTTTAGATAAAGAAACGTGAAATGCTGTTTTGCATATTTTCATAATTGAAAAAGTATAAAAAAATTATACATTAAAAATATAAAATATGTCATTAATTACACTACATTAAATGCACTACTCGAAATAATTATGGGATCGTTTCTTTGAATTCTTTGACAAATCGGATTGAAATAATATTACATAAACTATTCCCGCGTCGCGTGTCCCGAGTCGAAATTTTAGTTCTACGTTAATCCTGTAAATTCCACCGGATTTTAGTGATTTGAATTCTTATCTTTTGTCTTTTTTTGAAAGTTTCGATAAGATTTAAAGTTCTTAAAAGAGCTGATTAGAAGCTATAAAAAAAAGAGTATTAACAATTATGTGTCCAACAATGCCGCATGGGTTTATGAATGAAAATTGAAATTTAAATTTCATACAATAACAAGGCTAAACCGAAATAATAAAAGGTGTTGACAAATATAAATAAAGTCGTATTCGCGGCCCAACAATTGTTAAACATAAAAATCAACAATTGCGAGATTTACCTTAGGCGAGATTACCTTATGCGAGATTTCCAAGCCAATATTTGTAGTTATGAATTATTTAGGATCTTTGAGAACATAATTAATTGCAAATTCGTATTCATGAACCGTTGTTTGGCTGTTTGGATTAACGTTTTTTGTATGAAATAATGTAATGTAAAAAACACAAGTATAGGTTGAATAATCCAAAATTAATAAAGCTACATTGATTTGCTAAATTACTACTAACTACGAATACTGGCTTAACCTTAAAACCGCGACAATTTGGTACCTTTTTAGAATCGCAAATGGATTACTTTTAACCTACCTCTTTTTTTTTGTAATTACCCGTGGACTTTTGTAAACTTTGATATTGTTTGTTTTATAATAAAGAAAGTATACCTGGTGATGAAAATCCAAAGAAATGAGAAAAAAATTTACAAGTGGTCAAAAAATGACCCATCCGCGATTCTAGTGTTAAATTTCGACTCGAGTATCTCTCTGTTCTCGGTGAGTTCGTCACACGTCCGTTGGAAATAAAAACCTGTTGTATAACAAGTGATGTAACATACCTTGAAATATATGATGTACCGTGTCCAGTGTTCTCCATTCTGGCTTCTCGATTCAGCATCCTGGCTGTTTCGTCATGGCACTGACATTGACATTCGCGCAATACGACTCGATCGGAGAAAGTTAACAAATGCGATACCGACGGTAATGATGAATAACACATCGACATATGCACGTATGTTCCGTGTGTCCCGCTACGTATTGCTCGTCAATTCGAGATGTAATAAGAACATTCGGAAAAACGCGCATGAAGGTAGGTTTGACTGCCTTGAATGTCCTCAATGTTTTGATTGTTGTGATCTCGGCATTCAGTGATAAGCGGTATCGGTTGTCTATTGATGGGAAAGGACAAGCTTACGTTTCTTATGCGTTGTTTTAGTACCCTCGCACGTTATGTACCACTGCATGACCGAGTGACGTCATGAGCCGGTGTGTTGCAGTGCTTAAAGGCTCCGACACTCAACGCTCACTATATGTAAACAGTGTCTTTAGGCGTTCTCAATGAACATCGTAACGCGTGAAAGTGCTGTATTTTAACGACTAATGTTAGCGCCGTGCCGCACACAGCGTCTTGCTTCCGAGCGGCCACAGTCTAAAGGTTAATATTCATATGATAATATTAATATCATATTAATATATATATATATATATATTTCACGTATATATAAATATAATATTTAATTCACATACGATAATATTTATTAATATTCATTGCAAATCTAAGTGAAATGTTAAGAGGAATTTTCAGGACAACAGAATTGTATCGCGTACTACATATTACTAACATTTGAAAGAAAAGGTTTTCTAATTACTTCAAATAGAGAATTTTATCTTCAGCGCTAAACTAGCGCGTCGTGACGATTTTTCTTATCAGCCTAAGTCCGCTTATCGTTTCTCCTCGGGAATTAATATATTTCGTTCGAAAACGAATCGATCTCGCGATTTCGCAATCATCGTAACGGTCGTTGATTCTTCGTGGAAGCGCGGGGAATCGAAAGACCGGGAAAATAGGAAACAGAAGCGAAGCATCTCAACACTTATCGAGGGAACGCTCATTGAAAACCCCCTGCCTCCTGTGCAGTCGTCATCGGTATTGTCTGAAGCGGCGGAAATGCCCTCACCGGAAGAACCATCCTAGTCCGAGTTCGAGGCACGTACGATGTCGCACGGTCAGTCCTCTCTTCTGTCACCACGTGGGTCTTGGGTGCGTCCACACGGCGCTCCACGCATGAATGCCCGCGTGTTTCCACCCACGTGAATAGGCGCTCGCGCGACGCTCGCGACGAGCGAACGAAGCAATCCGGACACTACCGTCGCCGGCACGTTCGGCATACACACACGTACAGGCATACGTACACGATGGGATTAAACTGTAAACGTGCTCCAAAAAATACAAATGCTATAATTGTTATGATGTAATCGACGTTCGAAGTGACCGAGGTCCTTTTTCTTCAGTGAGTGATTTCTCAGCGAGTTTCTTCCTACACTGCTCGAAACGATTAGGAAATCGTTTGTTCGAATGTTTGTGCTAGATAGTAGATGGTGATAGTAGATAGTAGATGATTAGATAGTAAATGTGTGCATTTAACATTTTAGATCTTCTATCAATCTCTTTTTAGCATCCTACTATTTTTCTATCAGATCTCAATTTGTAGCAAGTCTGTTCAGATAAGGACGTTGTTCCTCGGTTGTTAGTTCTGTTCTTATGTTCTGTTTCACTTGTAAAATGATGAAACTATTCGGTTGTAGTTCTTGTATCACCGATTTACAATTTAGTACATTGACCTTTTTTTTTTTTTTTACCAAAGATACAGAGATGCTTAGCTTGAAAGATTACATTAAATTAATTTACAAATTAATTGATATAGTTGAATTTATAGACTTGAATATAGTTTTTCAACTTTATTCGTGTTTGAATGATGCAGAAGGTTATACAAATTATTATAGAGAGGTTTTTTAGAAAAAAGCGAATTAACTTTTCATAGCTCAAATTTTCCAAGCGTTTTATCTTAGTGCGTTTAATTTTTCAAGGATTTTATCTATAATAGTTAACTATGAGATTTTTGAATTTCAATAGATTTTCCAAAATCTAACAAAAAACGATTGTGAATTAAATGTCTCAATTGAATTAGAAAATAAGGAAACTAAACAAATTTAGGAGAATATAAAATTATGTAGAAGATATATTTTTCGTCCTCTTCGACACCGTAGATCAAACTCGTCGAAATTACATACCAACCTCGATCTCTCCAGCATTCACGCACGCACCTCGACTGTTAATCGTGAAATCGAACGCACGACGCACCTTATCCCGCCAAACTCGACACTGAAGACAGCCGAAGACAAACGGTGGTCTCCGTGTGATTCACGATATCCTTGAGAAAAATCGCGCTCGTGTCTGACAGGCACGGACCGTTAGTTTGCCGGCGAATCGCCATTAAAATGTCTTGTCGTGAGTTAAGCTCGTGATTCGTATGCACGAAGTGCACCGAACGTGACACATTCGATCGCGATCGCGCTGACGAACCTCGGAGCTAAACAGAAGCTTCTTCTCCGAAGCGTAGCGATTAGAATCGTCCATGTGAAAATATATCGAAGTGACTAATTTCGCTCGGACACGCACACCGATAATAACTATAAAATTCTCGCAAATTTTTTCCTCGTCTTTAAAATTGCTTATTTTTACACTTCCGACCGATTTTCTCGTCGACTAATAATTAAAATTAATAATTATCGAATGTAATATCGAATGTCGATAGTCATGGGGCGACCGTAAGACTATCGAACGCCGAAATATTCATGCACATCGAGTGTATCCAAGTTCCGTGATCTCGCTGAATTCGAGACCCGCTGACGGGGAAAACAGGAAATCTGGTCGCGTCTGGAAACGTCGATGCGCTGCGAGCACCATAAATAATTCATATAATTAGAACCGCGCGTCGACAAATCTGTCGCAGCGTGTCGCGGTAGAAACGTGCTCGTTAACGCGCTGCAGTGTGCTTTCTACTTCACCTCTGACAGCCGAGAAATTAAGATCGCGCGACGCGCATCGCCTAGTTTGCGTCCGCGACCCTAATCTCGCTATTGTTTCGCGAGTATTACCTCGCGCTCTCGGCGGAGAGCTGGCGGCTAATTGCGCGTCGCTGTCGACACGCGTGAGAAAGCGCTAACGATTTCCACGCGTGACTTCGCAAACAACATTATCCCGTTCACGATCGCCCCGAGATTCGAAGATCTGAGAAATCTCCGTTCCTTCTTCCGTCGCATCGTCGATCTTCTTTCAAATTCAGCGTACGGTTTTCAGAGTTGCTCAACGTTATTTTGAATAAACGGGCGATTCATTGGAAGAAATTTCTTTATCAGATTATTAATATATTTACCTTTCGACCGCATACTTCTGAAAAGTCATGCGCACCGCAAAAGGAGCCATATTGTCCCTACAATTTTCTAAATTAGATATCTGTAAAACTGTGAAAGGAAAGAGATTGGCGAAATTCTAGAGTAAAGTGTAAACTTTTCTACTTTAATACTTGATCATACATTCTTAGAAAATCAAGTTTTAAGTTACCGAAGAAAATTCGAATTTGGACAGTGGCCTCGCGAAAGGTAGTGTTTTATTTAAAAAATCGTAATTTCTTAACTTTTTATTATTTTTATCCGCAACTGTAGGACCATAAAGTTGAAAGTTAGTTCTAACAGAAGAAAATATGATTGTGTATGTCTGAAAAGCAGATTTTTTTAATCATTAAAAAGAGGATATTTTGCAGTGTCGAAAATATATATTTTTATGAGAAAATAATATTTTTGTCGTGGACCGTCAAAAATAGTTTGGTAACACATACCGTTAAAAAAAAAAAATTATTTATAATCAACTTTACAGAGTGTGCTCACGTAGGTTGTATGCTATCTGATCCCGATAATATTATTACTTATTATTTCCTGGAAAAAGATACGCGTAATCACAAAGCTTATTTACATTCACACACAACTTCACAGTAAAAAATCATCATTTCAATTAGCATAAAATTATATACCGACCGAACACGTTATAGATCTGTCTGACTCTGCGTCAATTTCGCATGGCTTCCAAACACGCATTAACCAGTTTTGAGATCCACACCGCGTCTAACGGACAGAGTGACTCTCTAACAATTTTTCAGGAACTCATTAGACCTATCTGACCCAGAGTACGATCGAAAGGTTAATATTTTTTCTCACTGCTAAAAAGTAATATTAATATTCATAATTATTGATAATCAATGATAATTATCGAGAAGAAAAAAGACATTTGGCCTAGATTGTGGATACTTTCGGGACATCGCTTTATTATACTGGAGCACCGCGCGACCCGATTGCAAAATTAGTACACATCACCGATCGGCCGGTTGATCTTGAAAAAGCGGGGAAAATCGCGTGACTAGTCATTCCAGATTTTCTACGAAATCGTTGCGCGTTTTTCAGTCATTCGTTGATTTCGGAAAGACGCAATTTCCTCGGAGAGCTAGTTGCTTATCGCCACCGACGACCGCATATCCTCCGGCGGTTGCGGAACGCGAATTCATCAGCGACAGACTGTCTGTCTTGGGCGGTCGCGTAGTTTCTACGCGTAGTCGACTCGATCGTCAACTTGGCGCAAAGCTGACGGCACCCGGAAGTCCCCGCACGTCGCCTGAGTCTCGCATCGCTCATACGTCGTCGCGGAAGTTTCCATCGGCCAATTTGCATCGTTTAATTACTCGTCCTATCTCGAACCATTGTCGCTCTCTCGTATCTGGTACACTATCTTCTTCAAGTCGGAAAATATTGATTCTTGAAAGTGAATTTCTGCGGATAATTTGTGCGTCTGAAGTTTGGAATTCGGAATCACGATTTCGTTACCGCCGATTCTCGCCTCGAAACTACCAAGCGCAATGATCGAGCGCGATTACGCGTGATTAAGAAATATGCTCGAAGTAGAAGGGCGTTTTTGTAATCGAGCCCCCCTCGAGGCTTCTAGCCGTCGCCGCCCCTCTTCGTGCCGGGCGATGATTTCGCACGAGCCGATTGGCGGGACTCGCTAACACGACGACGGAATCCTCATCGAGAGAGAGTCCCCGGCGCCGGATGCGATAAAATTGCCTCGTCGCCGTTACCGTCGTCGCCGTCGTCGTGCTCTCGTCGTCCTCTCCGCTTGTCCGCCTGCCTATTCCTCCGGTCGCGGCACGATATAAGTGCGTTCACGCCGACCGGCGGACGGACGAACGGACGGACGTTGCGAGAGCGGCGCGGATAAAAGTCGGTGAAGTGTGCTAGGTCATTGCTTTTCAGCGACCGAGCCGAGTGATTCGTCGCAGTCGTCGTGCTACACGTACTACAAACGGTCGTGGCTACTCCCTCTTGCTGCGTTCGCCGAACCGTCATCGCCGTGATTGCCGTCGTCGTCACGACGACTCGTCAGACGCACCTCTGAGCGATCCAAGTCCACGTGGAGACGATCGTCCGACTCTGGTAGTTCGATTTTTACCGTGACACGGCTGGAAAGAGCGAGAACTCGGTTCGACGTTTCGGAAGAGAATCAGGTTGTGACTCCCGATCGTTTATGTGGACTTCGAAAGGTTGTCTTCGTTCAGCGGAGAGTGTGTGCGAATAATTGGCGCGAATTTCCAGGTCGGTCGGGCGTGCGAGTTGGATAAATATTCCGAGGAGGGAAGAAACACGTGTGTTCGCGAGTATCGGCGCGAATTCGCAGGGACTGACTGATGGTTCGTCCCGAGGGAGTGGTCGTGCGGTTTGTTGTTCGACGATGACGCGACGATAAGGCGTGCTTAATTGAGGGGAAAGAGGTCGGCGGTCCCGCACACATATATACCGGTTGCGCGTGGCGCATCGTCGCGAGCGAGACGAAGGTGCGAATGTTTGCGTAGCATTCGAACGCGATAATCGCGCGATCGTCGTCGCGACGTGTCAAGATGAGTCGCAAGAAGGTGTGGAACTCCATCGTGCGACGAAAAAAGAAGAATCACATGGATCTGAGTTCCGGAGACGAGAGTCCTCGGTCCCGCTGCGTCTGTAAGTCGAGTCGAGAGGAAGAACCGCCTTCTTTCCCTCCCGCGGAGAGGAACCTTCGTTATCGGCTTCTCGCTCCGATATCGAGACGCGATTTTAAAAGGGCAGGTAACGAAGTCAGCGTCTCGTCTCTGATAGTAAAAGTTTATCGGGATTATTCAACTTCGGGTAACTTGGGACGAAATTAACATTCCTGATCACCGAAGGTCAAAATCTGTATTTTACCGTAAATGTCACGGACGTTTGATGTCATGGACGTTTGATGTTGTGGACGTTTGATGTTGTGGACGTTTGATGTCATGGACATTTGATGTCATGGATAAAATATCGTAATTTTCCAGTTGAAAAATATTATAAAGTGTCAATATTGTGAAAAATCAATACATGGCAGAGCCGTACGCGATTTAATAGCGCGAGATGAAAACGTTCGTTTGAAAAATACAGAAGTGTGTTTGATAAATACGTCAAGATATTTGTTTACGTACGTTGCCTGTTAATGTACATCACCGATGATGCGCTTGATATAAATAGCTTGAGAGCCAATGTATCACTGATGATACATTCAACTCACGTAAAGCTGAAAATAAAAAAACTTTTATTTCTGTTCAACGAATATTCCTTTGACATCTGCCATGATTTCAAATATTTTAATTTTCATTTCGTAAATCTCCCCTCGAGAAAGATAAAATGTGCTCGCTTGTCTACACGAATTTCACTTCGGAACTTCTAAATCTCGAAATTACACTTCTAAATTTGAGCCGAACAGCTGACGTGTGTCGAGCACGAAGGTTCCTCTTCTCCAAAAAAAAAAATACACATCGTCTGCCTCGCTTCGATTTGCACGCTGTTACGCAACTTTATCGCCAGCTTCGATTGCTTTATTGGTATTCTTCTCGATTAGACGCGCATTGTTTCATCACCGGGCGCGGCTTCGTCACGCGAAACGTGCGGTGGGAACTCGGGGTCTTTTTGCGGAAATGAAAACCGCAACTTGTTCGCCTCGCGTCACTAAATACCTCGAAGTCGCGAACGTGTGCGTGTGTTCGCACACACAAGTGTATCTGTGCGCGCACTGTGACTTCACGTGGCGCTTTATCGCCCGTAAAACCGTGCCACATTGTCCGTGCTCACCGCGTTAACGCGCAAAATAATTATTCATCATCCGCGGGAAGATCACGATAAGAAAGAACGATAGCGGGGAAAAAAGAATACAAGCGACCGCTTCTGCCGTAACAGGCGGAATTTTCCTTATTATTATTTTTCCTCGTCTCGCGTCTACCCCGCCGCGATTTCCATCGCGTTCCGGCGTTAGTCACGCCGGATTTATTTCGCGTCGCCTCGCTCCATCCGGCGAAATATATTTCGAGCCGGGGAAAGAGTCTTTCTCTGTCGCTGCGATTTTTCGTTCGGTTTCCCCCGCGCGCAGCCAACAATCGGATACCTCACGCTCGTCGCACTTTTTTTACTTGCCGTGAAATTTTCATTTTCACCCTCGACTCCTTCACGTCGTCCCGCGACGATCTTACGGCTTTCGCGTGACACCTCGAACTGGCGGCGTCTGCTGAAACATCGTGCTACCATGATGAGAAACGGGATAAAAAAACTCGAGGAATCGGAGCGGAAGCTTGTGCGAGATGAGAAAGGAGAGAGAGCGTCTGAGGAACGCAAAAGGACGAACGGAAGTGAAAGGAGAAGAGGATATAAAATACGCTAAACCGTGATATAAGAAAGATTCTCTTCGACAGCTCGATAATCCGCTCGAGCTGTTATAAAATCGCAGTCGACGCAAAGTGGAAGACGAGCATTACCGCCTCTCGCAGGAGACACGGTGCTTGTCCTGGAAAGGAACGAGCTGCACTGGGGGAAGGGGAAATAGGGCGGAAGAAAGCGCGAACGGCGCGGTGTTGCGGACGTCCAGTTACGGAAATGGAAATGCGAACGAGGGTGAGGGGGGAGGGAGGAGAGAAAGAGAGAGAGAAGCCAGGCAAGCAGCGTTGCGAACGCCTAATTGCATTCCGCTGATCGGATTGACATTCGCGTTATCTCCTTCTCTTTATCCGGAATCAGTGCCGAACTCACTCTCGAATCTCCCCGTCGACGTCCTCGCGATCTGGAAGGAGGCATGAATTATTTACGGCGCTCCCGGTGCGGATTTCAAATCCCAAATCGTCCTGTTCCCGCTCGCGCGGATAAAGAGGAGGGAAAAATGGCGCGCGTCGCGACTTGGCCGGCGATTTTAATTGAAACGTCCGCGCGTTTAATTAAAAATCACTGTCCGCTGTGATCCCGAAGTCGGCTGTCCTGCGGGACTCGATTCATTCCTGCGGATGATCGTGAGCGTGTGTACGGTGAAATTGCTTTTCGTGACTCCACTTTCGCGCGGGAAGAGAGGAGAAAAAGAAGGAGCGCGACGAAATAACGAGGATACGTTGTAAATCGTTAGACCGGACTCGCGCCTGTTGCGCAAGAGGAGGTGACGCGTACAATGAAGTTAATTAAAGCACGCTCGCTGCCCGATTTAATTAAAATTCCGATTAGCCCGCTGAAAACATCGCGATATCGCCCGGTTTTCGTTGTTAATTCGATGGGGATATAATCGGCCACCGCGTATCGATCCTTTATTACCGCCTCGGGCTGTAATATCTTTCAAAATTGCGGAATTCTGCTTGTAAGTTTGCACGTCACGTAATTCGCGACATGTTCGAAGATATAAACGTGGTTACACATCGCTTGAGCAAACGCCACGATTAGTCTGTCGTGGAAAACTGAATTTAATTCTTTTTTCATCGTCATTGTTTTTTTTTTCCCCCCATAAAAGTGTAATATCAAGTGTAGCCAGAATGGTATAAATATATCACATTTAAAGAGGGGAATGATGTCAACGGAAGTAATTAAATTTAATTTTTACGACAAGTTAATTATGACGTTTGGTCAAGCGATGCATCACTCTATCCATTTATGGATGTACACGCGCGCAAGCACCGGCAAGCTAATTAATAATTCCGACTCCGCGACTTTTGTTTCACCCGCAGAATTCCGCATTGAATCCCGTCGCGAGTTCTAGATCGCCTAAACCGAGCTTCGTGAAAAACAAAAACACTGTTCGATCAGCGGTGGGTATTCTTCTCTTTCATTTTTTGAAACAAGAAGGAGCGACAAAAAAAAACATCGCCCATCGCGATATTAAAGATCGCCGACATGTCGGCATACCGACGGCCGCGGACGTTAATAACGCGGTGCGAAGGAAACGGTTACGCGGATTAATTGGCGGAACGAATCGCCGCGCGCGGAGGTGCGGCGGCGTTACGCGGATCGTTCCAAATACGGAACCGCGTTCTCCTCGAATACAGTTGTTTCGACCTTCTCCCTTTTACGAAATCGACGAGCGCCGAAGGGATATCGCCTCGCGGGCTTGACCATCATCGGGGTATAACATCCGACCGTGGTGGTCGAGGAATTCGCGCGAGAGATCGCCCGGGGGATGCGCCGCCGCCGCCACGACGTCTTTTTCGCGGGCGTTTCTCGCTTTTTTGCCGTATAATCGTCAATTTTTTCCGTATAAGACGTTAATCACCGCGCGGATCGAGTTACGGACCGTTGCGGACAAGGCCGACGACGATGGTAGAGCAGAGGAGGCAATCTGAGCAGAGCGCACGCTCTTTGTACGCGACCTGGTAACGCAAGCGGACAATGATGTAAGGTGACTCCGTGTTCCTGTACTTCGGTTACACTCGGCGTATACGATCGCCGTGATGCCCTCGTCTAATTGCGACTATCGGCTTGCGCGTCTCGTTGCTTTTAAGAGGGAATCATCGCGATCGATTTAATGGCCGATTCTGTTCATCGCGAGAGAGGCCGATAAATTAGAGAGAGAGGGAGAGAGGCGTTCCTGAACGATACGTGATTCAAAATCATCGTGTGGGTATCGTGTAGGAGTAGGAGAATTTTATGCGTAATGAGTTTTTCTCGCGACCGTTAATTTATGACGAATCATGAATTCACGATTATCCCGCGATGATGTGAGTCGGCAATTTACGCGTAACGGCATCGCAAGCTGGGTTTTCTAATTAGTCTGATCGAGGTCGCCGTAACTGTGGCAAATACTGCTCGAAACAATTGGAGGATCATATCGAATAGTCCATCTAATAGCTTAACGCGGAAAAAACGATCGCGTCGATGTAACTGAATTTTTCGTTGCCCGGAGACAGGACGAAAATTCGGAATAGTAGGAACAGAAATATTTCTGTATGAGATTTCTTCTCAGTTAATTGTTCTCGGTTGTCTCGACCTTATGCACAACCTTACCGATTGTAATGCTGAATGTTCTCAGTCGTGATAACAAAGATATCACTTCTCATCGCCGAGTTTTCATTTTTTTTGTTATCGAGCTTTTATTTAGTTCCTATTCTTTTGCAAGAACTGAGTTTTTTTTTTCATGTACAAAAATGAATTTGGTTGGATCTACCTGACTACATTCTGGTTAAAAGAAACCAAATTTCTAGTTCTCATGACCTAAACTTAGTTCTGATAACTAGAAATTCTGTTTCCTCCGACTAAAATGCGTTTGGTTATCCGCTGTCAGATAGTTCCAACCAAACTCATTTTCCGGTGTGTAGCTCGAGCGAGTAGCTCTGCAGTTTGAGGCAAATATGAAAGTTGAATAATTAATACGAAACATAAATATGCGTTTGCATTAGAGATTTAGGTAGAAGTGAAAGGGAAGAAAGTATTTATTGCAATCAGGTATAGTCGTTCTACTGGACGATGATGATGCAGGCCTTCGAAGAAGCGATCGTCTAATTATCTCGAGCGATGTATAATGTTTCTATTAAAAACGATGAGCGTCAATTCTGCTCTGTAATCCTCGGCAATGGCGGTAGTACGTGGTGTAAAGTCTCGTCGTTAAAATTGAGATTTGACGAGAGATTTCGATCCGAATATCCAGCACGGCCAGACTGTTTTTTTTTTTCTTCTTCGTTGCTTTTCTCTTCTTTAACACGAAATCAACGAAACGTCGTTTGTCAACCCGCGTCGAGATTTTGGTCCTACATTAAGTCTTCAAGTAGAGAGAACGAAAATAACTTCCCATTTGTAGCATCAAAGGAACACGATGGAAGACCTTTGAAGACTTAAACCGTTTTAGCGCCACGCAGCGCGATCGCGCTGTTCGCGTACTGTGGTGAAATGTGCGATGTTTAGTCACGATCGTTAATTCGCAACGCGCTCGGTTCCGAATGTAGCTCGTCATGAGTCATATCAGAGTTTCCTCTCGTAATTACTACTTTTTTTTTTTTCAAATAATCGTAAACCACCTGCATAAATAAGCTGTTTTTATTTAATTAACGTTTCTGATATGACTGATGAAATGAAGCGCGAGCGCGCCGAGCGGCATATTTCGACGAAAAACAAGAGCAGCGCGATCGCGTCGATCGGCATTACTCGCAGATAATTGAACGAAGCGCTATCGCGCTGCATGGCACAATCCGACACGGATTTTTAAAAACCTCCAGCACTAAAACGGTTAATGTAGAATTAAAATTCCGACTCGGAAAATGTTAACGAGAACCTCTGCGAGTTTCCCCCGTGCGTGCGGTCCGAACGTAACGAGGTCCCGATATAAATTCCGCAGCGCGGTTGAGAGACGAGCGCTCGCAAAAGTACCAATAATCATCGTCCGACTGAGCGCGCGGATCATATCCTGCAACGGATATATTAATAATTAGAAGCTTTACGACGCGCGCACCGTCAGCTGGAGGACGAGAGTAATGGCTGCTTTGTCTCGTCCGGACGATCCTTCCCTTTTCCGCCGTCTCGCCTTCGGCGTTCTCCGCTTTCGTGCGAGCGATCCTTACGCATCTCCCTCCACCGCGTCTGCAGCATCCGCGACCTCCTCCGCGAGGTGGAATCTCGAGACGGGGAAGCTGCGCGATCGCCAAAGGGCGAGAGAACGATCGAAGGACGAAAGGAGTATCCTCTTACGCGTTCCTTCGCGTTTTCTCCACCGCGAGACGAGCAGGCGCTTTCGGCATTCTCGAGATTTACTCCCCGGGAGAGTATCGTTCCGGCGATATCCTTAAATTCTCGCGTGTTTTGTCATCGGAGCGAGATATCGGGAAAGAAGGCTGGCTGCAACGCGTCGCTTCAGGTTGAAAGGTCAAAGGTTAAAGGCAGGTACACCCGAGGACGATTATCTAGAAAGATTGCCTTGGAACGACCGGGACGGCGACTCAGATCCCGCCGCTCTTGACGTATTTTCGCCGGGAATAATAATGATCGGCGAAACCTATCGGGCAATCCGTTTAAGATCCGCCGAGTCAGCTTCGCCAGAGCGGGAGCCAAATCGAGCGCGGATTTGCAATAGCGTTTTACGGTCCGCGGAGTACTTTCTTTTCCTTGGAACTCGCACAGTAATTACAAGAGCGCTCGCCGTCCGGCGTTTAAAAACCGAGTCCGTGAGCCTCCGATCGTACAAATCGCGCGCGCCTGCTTCTCCCTCCTCCTCTTTTTCTCGTGACAGCTCGTAAAAGCGTCGCTCTAATTATGCGACGGAAACGCTTACGCCCGATCCACCGGACACGCTCGACCTGGCAGATTCTCGATCGCCCCGGACAATGGACTAATAAAACGAGTCTCGACGGCGAGATGGCGCGAACGTAATGTCGGGGAATTCGTTCCCCTCACGCTGATCTCAAATTTAACCTTCCATCAAACGAATGGGGCCGTAAAAACTCGAAGCTCACGCTCACGAAGGCTCCCGTTACCGTCCCGATACGCGGTCATATTCGCGTCATTTTAACGCTGCGCCTCCTATAGCGATCGTCGCTTTTACTCCGCGTTTCGTCTCGCTTCGTTGTCGAAGGGTGTTCCTCGAGTTACGTAATATCGCAGTCGCCGATAAGAGCGCATTCGGATCAGCCGTGGGACCAGTCGGGAATCAAGTTTCCAATCGTGGAATCATCGCGTCGAATAGTGGGTTAGGTCCATTTCTCGCGTTCCACCTACGTCGTCGTCGTCGTGTGAGTGAATCTCCTTGTACGGCGAGGAGGAGCGGACGCGCTCGTTCCACGCCGGAAATGCAGCGCGGTTACCGAGTTGACGATCTCTACCCTCATTATGAGCCGCGCCTCGTCGCCCCTTTCCACTTTTTCTCGTCGTAAACCGCTCGGACGTCGCGCGAGCGAGATCGTTTTCTCTCTTGGCCTCTTAACATGACGCGTCGCGCGCGATCGCGAGCGGGAAAGTCGCACGCTTCAGATCGATAATTCGCGGCTGGAATTCGGGGAGGGAATTCCATTCGAGCGCTTCGCAGCTTTCAATTACAAGAATATCCGAGGGAGATCGCGCGACAGAACCAATTTCCGTTGTACGTTACACGTGCGAGCGCCGCATCACAAATTGGTTTTCCTTTCAGAATCACTCTCTCGAATGAGAGTCCGCGTGACGGCGCGCGTTATGAAATCGCATACGGCCGGCAAAAACCGCAGCGAAATAAATCGTAGGGATTACGAGCTCCTGAAAGTAAATTTATCGTCCGCGCTCTCTCGCTGACGTAAACGCGTGTAATTGTGATTTGGAAATTGGTCGCGCTCGCCCGCTATCCCGCCCACCTTTCTCGTCTTTTTTTTGCTAATGAAACGGCTCTGCCGATGACAACACATTGCGCGCTCCGATCGACGACAACGCATCTAAATTCATCGTGCACGTTACTGCGTATCAATGCGGCCCGAGTGACGCGTGTGGACGAAGTAACGCGAATTGTCCGCCGAGTTTATTTTTAAACCGTTCGTTCCGATATGCTCGTGCAAATGCCATTGGGAAATTTGCGATAGACGCGTTAAAATCTACGAGAGAAATGTGCGGCATTATTTTTCATAAACATCATTCCCCGAGAATTGTGATTGAAGATCGCAATATCCTATCGGATATTTTTCCACCGGCAAAATTGTGAAACTCTGAACGCGGATTTCACAGTCATAAATCCTCCCCCCTTCATTCCCATCACACTCGTGAGTGCGTTTTAATGTTGTAATCGAAATGGATAAAGAGATTTAGCCAGAGATACACGCATGATGTTTGCATTAAGCAAGTGCCGAGTCACGAAGGTGGTTAACGATATACGACAGTTCGACGAGACGTATGTAGGACAAACCGGAGGAAAATGCGGCAACGATGCGTCAAAATTCACTTCCGTCAACTCGGGAAGAAATAGGTTACGAAAACAAGTCCATCTATAATCCGGCGGTCGCTTAATACGTCGAAACGCGCGTGCCACGATGTATTGTACGGCGCGACGAGCGAGCGTATGACAATTTCAGCAGATTACGCGCAGTCACCGTTCCGACGGAGATGAATGGACCGGCCGCAGCGCACGTCTCTGTATTAAACGGTCGTTTCAACGTGCGTCGATGTACACCACGCAGCGTGGATACACACGAAGCGATAGAGTTACGGAAGCGTTTCCGTATTTTGTCGGTGGTCTTATCGAGCGCTCTGATTACGACAGTGGTTCTCGGTCGGTTGGTGCTCACAACTTTCAATCGCTCGTTTCGCTTTCCTTCTCTCTCACTCTTTCATTAACGCCACGTGACTCTGTCAATGCTTACTAAACGTAGGTTTAACCCTCTAGTAGCAAGGTGGATTTTCAGAACATCAAAGCGCTTTTCAAAATGTTTTACTGCAATTATTTAACCCTTTCGGTACATTTGACGAGTGAGACTCGTCATCTGCTTACTTGGGCATAAAATGTACATATTAATCCATATAGCGACAAATTAAATCCGTCCCGTGGGCATAAAAATCTTAAAATAATTCAGTACTCAAAGGGTTAAAGTTAGTAACTTCTTTTTGCATTTTTTCTTTTCATCTATAAATAAACAGAGGAAGAAGGAACAGAGAAACTTCATGTTATTATTTATTTCTTTTACCCATTTTGTATATTAATTAAGTGAAAAATTAACAAAACAACATGGGGTCGGATCCGACCTTACCATTAGAGGGTAAATTATTATTGAAATGTCGGTGTTAGTAAAAAAAACTCGTCTATGTAAAATATATGATTGCTCACTGTTAATAACTAATTAATAATTATTGATATGAATCTGCTAATTAACTAATGTACCGTCCATTTCATTTACAACGTATGACATGACGTTCTTTTAGGTGATGCTTAAAATTTTTCCGAACTTGGGAAGATATAAGTCTCCTTATTATTTCAATAATAATTCGTGAATATTGTGTTTATACACGTACTAATGCGGACGATTTAATTTTATATAAAGTTTTCTCCTATGTCCGCCTATGCTTGACCGCTTGACAGTTTCCTCGGCGAAGCTGTGCTTCTCCACGCACACATATGCATTTTATCCCTTCTACATCCTCGTAAGCTAGGATTTGTCAAACGCAAATATGCCCATTTAGCGCCGTTGCTACGACGAGTTTCCACGCTGCCGAGAAGGGGCTCTCAGCATAGACACACTTTGGATCCGGAACTGTCATCTTTGCGCGAGCACGATAACAATCATCTTTTCGTGGAGAGTAAGTGTTTTATCGCGTAAACGTATTTTTATAATCGTATTATTTTTCTCGAATTATCGGAAAGATTGCTCTAATAAGAATATTCCTTTCATCAGGATAATAAATATAATCGGCGTTGGTTTCCCGAAAGTTTTGGATAATTGATAATTTTTTGAATTAAAAAAAAAACCTAAAAAAGTTCAAAACAGATGTTTGGACATACGGAAATGTTTCCTTCCGCAACAACCAGTTCGACGAGCCGTCAGCCAACCTGCCTCCGATTATCGCAACAGCCGGCCAAAATTAGTTTCGGTCTTTCGTCTACCGAGTTCGCGAGAGGAAGGTGTCCCCTTCCTTCCTCTTCTCGATCATGTCGAAGGCCGGTGGAACGATTTTCCCGCTGTTTACGCGGAAAGACCGTCCGCCTGGAATCGAGCCAGCGGTATTTTTACGCGTCTCGTCGAACGAGGCGGAAACTGCTGCAACGAAAGCCGCAATATAACACGGCCCACGGTCGCTCCACGTTACACGATACGACCGGAATTTCGGGCCGAAGACAAAGAAAGAGAGAGAGAGAGAGAGAGAATGAGAGACTTCGTTTTTCGATGCGGCGTTGCGGCAGTCGCGTTCGCTAACTGTGACCCATATTCACGAGTCTATCCGCGGAATCGAAACGAGAAAAATTCCGGACGGGACGTGTGGAACGGCCAACGTGGGTTTCGCTTATTTGTTCCCTGCGCAACGTGACGCACTCGAAGCTACGCTCGATCGAGAGAGGCTGGATTATTGATTTCCAGACGCGAGCTTTCAATTAATACCCGCGTCAAATTTGTAACGTACGATATTGTGCGACACAGCGTTAAATGCGCGAAGTAAAAATAATGCAACAAAACGACCGACAAGATGCGGTATCGAGCGGAGAAAAAAAACACGCTTCGTAGAAGAGAACGACGCGACATCGTTAGTCGTCGTCATCGTGGTGGCTTTCTTTTTTTTTTTTTTTATTATTATTTCCGACAACGCTGAACCGTCCAATAATTATCTCGGTTTACCACCTCGCTTCAAAACTCCTCTTTGTAAGAATGAAAAGACTCCTATTTTTCCGCGGTTCCTGCATACGGAGCACAATTAAGCGCGACCTGCCAGACCCGCGAACGTTTCCTTCGCCGCTTGCGAACTCTTAGGCTCGCCGAACACGCGAGGAAGATCTCTCGAAGATCTCGCACGCGGATTAGCACGGCGGAAGTAGACCGAGCGGGTGGAAATTGGCGGAGGAGGCGCGCGCTGCACGCGGCTTTCACCGGATTACGCAAAAAGGACGACGTGAGCGACCGCGAGACGAAACACGAAACGAGAAACGCAACGCGAAACAATGACCAAGAAACGCTCGGGCTCGGGCTAATTCGCGAAGCGAGAGGAAAAATGCGGCCCGGTTTCCCAACGAGAAAAAGACGAGAAGCGGTGTGCAATTACGGCTGCCATCGCGAGCGGATATCCTTGGCGCTTTCCGAGCCTGGTTCCGAGTCTCTCGCTCTTCCCCCGACCGCCCGCCGACGCGCTATTAATCGCGCGAGTTAATTTGCCGAGCGTTGAATTATTAAACGGAACAATTTGTTAGCCCGCTCGTATACGCCACGATCGAAACGGGGTGGATTATGTTGGCCGTTCCCGCGAGTG
Source organism: Dinoponera quadriceps (assembly GCF_001313825.1). Taxonomy (NCBI): domain Eukaryota; kingdom Metazoa; phylum Arthropoda; class Insecta; order Hymenoptera; family Formicidae; genus Dinoponera; species Dinoponera quadriceps. Next base: position 199,851 of record NW_014556992.1, on the reverse strand, counting down.
CCGCGAGTGTCTCGCAAATAAAGATCAAAGTGATGGTGAATTAATTCGCGCGCGATTAACTATAATTAACGTTGCTGAAATTGGCGAGTTGTCGATTCGGCGGTTATAATTCTCGCGGGTAAAGATGGGGGGGGATAATGTGTGCCGCGCCCGTGCGCCGTGCATTAAATAAATAAATATAAATTGATCGCGCGAACGATTAACGTTAAACAGGTAAAATATCGTGCGGGCGTATCTCTCGCGTGTGATATTCCGAATATAACATCGAATTAACTTGTCATTGCTCGTGTGCTTCTCCGCGACCACGGTGGACTTTCATCGCGCGCATACGCCGAATTCTTCGTGAATTTATCACGTTAAAACTGCGACGATGTCTCCATTATAACCGTACGTATGCCGTGTGAAATTCTATTTCGCGTAGAAGCCAAACTCGATTGCGCCCGCGTGCGACGCGCCGCGTTGAAGTAAATGACATCACGCCATTTCGCGGAGCAAAAAGGATCATCTCGTTACGCACCGTGACCCGGTTTCGCTCTATAGCGATTAATCTCGTTCATGCCTATGTAACAAAAGCGACTTTGCTGAAAAAATATTAAAGCGACAATGTCGAGCGTAGAACGAACGGTGGTCCTCGCGTCCTCGAGAGACTCGCATGGTCATTAGTGTGAGCGAGATGACGTAATAAGTACGCTGCTCAAAATAATTCGAACATTTTTTCAAGAAAGGTGCCCTATGTCATCTTGCGGATATTTGAAATAACGAATACTTCTCTTTGCATGTATACGTGAAAAAAATGTAGATCAATAAAGTTCATCATCATATTCAGTAATAAAGTATATCAATAAAGGTCAACAGCGTCGTAATTGAAGTAAATTTCAAAGTTTTTAAATGTGAAGTTCCGATGAAAGATAGAATATAATGCCATGAGGAACTAAACACGGGTGTTCTAGCACCATTTTAAATATTAATAATGTCATTATTAATATTATTTAATATTATGTATTGTGTATCGCGAACGTGCAGAATTTTTCCGGACAAACGAACATAGTCAACAGCTACATATGCACAGCTACCGACCCTTTGAATCTCGGCAACATAATAAGTAGATTCATTTAATTGCGTATTAATTTAGTTAATTTAGTTAGTAATTGGGTAAGAGGTTTTCAGGGAATTTCAAATTAATAACAAATATTACTGAGATTCAAAGGGTCGCTTTATATGTGAAAGTCTGTCGCCCGCGTTCGTTTATCCGGAAAAATTCGATACGTTCACAATACACGATGGACAATATTATCTTTCCACAATAATATTAATAATGACATCATTAATATTTAATAATAAACGAACAAAATGATGGAAATATGAGTCAGTACGCAAATAACGGTGAGAAAATCAAATATAAATGATAAATGTGAAATATACAGGATGATTCATAAATACACGTTCACATTTCAAGGAATAAATCTAGCACGTCTTGACTTTATCTAATATTTATCTAATATTATTATTTAATATTTACAGTATCCATATATATATGAATCAGGCACCTCAATCCATTAGATTTTTATTTTTGGGGCCATTTAAAATCTACTGTGTGTTCAACACAAGTGAATAATGTGCACGATCTGTGAGAAAAGATACAAAATGGATTTGAGACTGTCCGAAGAATATCTCATATTTTCGAGCGAGTGCGGAATTCAATGCTAAGACGTGCAGTAGCGTATGTTGACGCACGAGGTGGATATTTCGAATAATTTCTTTGATTATCCATAACTGGAAAACTAAGGTATGTAGAATGTATGTTCATATGACATCTTTTACTTATTTTAATGTGCAGACTCACCCCCTGAAATATGAACATATATTTATGAATCACCTTATATATACATGTAAATATATTCATACATATAAACGTATTCATAGAATCAATACATATAAATATATTCATAGAATCAACAAACACAGACGTACGTTTCGGTCTAAACAAATTAATATTTCAAATGGCACTAGAATATCCGTGCTTAGTTCCTCATGACTTTATATTCTATCTTTGAAGTAAATCTTCTTGATTTAACAGCAATATTATTTAAATTATTATTTAAGCATTATTATTTAAATTAATATTTGAGTTATTGAAACAACGTATGATGTATTAGTTTCAATAATATTGTTATTGAATTAAAAAGATTTCCTTCTATTACGATACTATTGACCGATTCTGTTGATACAGCAGCGTTTCGTCCCGAGTACAAGTTAATTTTCAATAAGCGTATTTTTATACCGTGCAGCAGTTTGTCGTTACATCGGATTTAAGCAACATTTAGCAGATTTATTCTTTCATCATGGCTCTCTTAATTGTTTTGCGTTGTATAGAAGGAGGCAATGGTTTTCACGGGAAAAAGATAGTCTTGCGCGCAGCTGCCGCTTGCTCCATTCGATCTGTTTCGCTTCGAGTCTTCTCGCGAGCTTTTCTCATCGTCGTTCTTAACCGTTGCGCAACGTGAGAAGTGTTACCGATTTCAGGAGATTCTAGATAGCATAAAGACGCGAGAGGAACGTAGAATTAACGGTCTGTAACGGTTATAGTTATTTCGTCCTCAGGGAACATAATGACGAAAAGCGCGACGACACGCCTCCCGACACGCGAAATTCAATTCTGCTGAAATAATTACGGGCGCGCTCCGGGGACTACGTGACAATTAATTCTCCTTGGTGGTTTTAGGTCGAGCGTCTTACCACTTTCGATTGGCCCATTAGACGAAAGTTGTACTTTGCAATTTCGCGTGAATTCGCGTGCAACGGATACGCGGATAGACGAATACTAGAATAATTAAATAATCAGAGGTTCTATTGATATTAAATAAAAATTAATAAAAGGTATAATTGGTATAATAGAACTTGCACATTCGGACACTTGTATAGTGCAATGTAAAAGGATAAAAAATAATCACCTTCCAAATTAACTCAACATACATAATATAATGCAGACGTTTATTCAGCGTTAAATTAACGTCTGGAAGTTACATATGTTGATTTAATTGAAAAGTTAATAATTTTTTTATTGTAATATATTTTTATTACGACACTTGATTATAATATTCACATACATAGACTTTTACTGGCTCTTTCTTTACTAATTATTTATTCGAGTACTCTCTCCTCGGCTTTAATACGCGTTTTCTTCTTTGCGCCGAGAAAGGCGTCTAAAGTGGTTTCGATACTAGAAGATGACTCGTAAATTCGTGTTTCGCGTGAATCAGCTGGTTGGTAAACCGCTCACTGGAACACTGAAAGGCAAGCTCGCGCGCGAAACGAATCGCCGGTTTACACGCGTGATGGGCAAAAGTCAAAGGTGATTTAATTACCGGTAACCTCATATGTCGCCGCTACCGCTGGAAAACGAGCATTGAATTTCACGTGGGAGACACGGTGCTTCTTAACGAAGCTATAACAGCCGTTCGTTGAACATTGAAGCGTGCGCGCATCGACTTCTGTCGTTTTTCAAAATTAATTACTTCAACGAGCGAATCGTCGGCCGTCCCAGAATTAATTCCGCCGGCAAACGCGAGAGCGTAAACGACAAACACAGAACGAACGTAATTACGAGCCTGAATAACGTAGAAAAAGCACGGTGATCGCATGACCGCGTGCGCTGCAATGCTACAGAAAAATCCGCAACATTGTTTTTCCGCGTTTCTCTCTATGCAGCTACATTAATTTTCCATCATTACCGCGAGTAATTGCAAGGGACTATGTTTACTAAATAAATACAAAAGTATACTTGCGGTAATACTCGCATCATATCAAATTATGCAAATGCGCAATAATAACACGCTGCATGTCGGAAATGCACGAATGTTTTGCGTATAACTTTTGTCTACGAGTTTTCCATCCTCATCACGACGCCCCTCATTAGCGCGGTTCCGCGAAATGTCGCGAACTAAATTGACCCGACGGATCAACAGATAGAGAGAGACCAAGGCCTTAATTGCCTCATGTAATTCCGCGCGCACGTTCGAGTAAACGCGCGTTCGCACGAGCGCATTGTTACGACGAGTCCGAGAGCGGATCATCCTCCGCACGAGCGGGAGAGGACGTCGCGAGAAAATCGCCGAAACAGCTTCCGACAGGCCGTGGCCGAAGGGTCGCCGAAATTGGTTTAATTGACCGGATTGGAGGCCCGGCCAGCGGGATGTCCGATCGTGCGAGTCGGGTCGAGTTCAATGAAAACGCTTTCGTTAATTTTCGTAGGAGGGGTGTCAGCGTGTAGGCTCGAGGGAAGTTCTGGCCCCGACGACGCGATTGAAGATAATCCGTCATGACTGCCGCCGAGAAGTACGTAAATACGAGCGTTCTGATTAAGCCCGGCTGACAAATACCGAGGGTGGAACTCGCTTTCCTCGATTCGGCGATTTAACAAGTCGAACGTTCGCAATAAGGAAAGTAAACTGTGTAAATGTTAGTAACGACGATAAATATTTTCCCCACTCGTTCATTTATTTATCTCGAGACGAGATTCTTTTTATGAGGAAGCTGCGAGTTTAAAAAATTTGTCACGTCGGAGATTTCGCCGGAATCTATTGATGTTTTAGTACTCTTGGATTCGGCGATTTAGTGAATTTATCGATCGATAAAGCGATGGAGAAAATGAAAAAAAAATAAATAAGTCGTGTATACGATACGATGACGCTAAGTGTTTTCGTGATTAGTCAATTTGTTTATCTCAATGTGATGAGTGCTTTTTTTTTATTTTATTAATCTATCTCGATACGAAATTAATTCCGAAACTACGAATTTCATCTGACGCTCTTAGATTTCGCCCAGATTTATGTGAATTATTTGTATCGCTAAAAGCAATTAAGAGATCACTTCTTCATATACATAGAGTATCTGGTAGATATTTGATGCACCGAATACTTAACATAAAATTTAATTTTATATTTCACAGATATTTAGTATAATCTATAAAATTGTTCAACGGGATCGTTTATTTAGCGTGAATCGTTTCGAGCGGCGTATTTGAGAGCGGGAAATTTAATCACACGAGGTACAGCCACGTATATTATTTTGATTGCGTTCTATTTAATTTAGATCGGATGAAATGATCATAAATCAAGTTAAAACTAACTACTGTTTCTGGTAACATCTTCCTGTTTGTTTTTTGCAGGTGAGTTAAAGTCATACTCTTTGCCGAGGGGACAAGTGTTTCCGCCACGAATAACAGTGGAGCACGCTGATGAAGGTAAAGCTTAGTTAATCAATCTACGAAGCTAATTAGTCGCTAATATCAATTTTACGATCAAATGTCTTCAGACCGACTTCCTGGAAATTTTAATTACGAATGTGATTATGTCCCGCGAGAAACGATGTCAGCGGCGGTCGTCCGCGAAAGATCCGAAGGATTCAATATGCGCGTAATTCAACCTGCGTTTACGATTGTTCGCGGTTGCCCTGAAAGGCGTGATCTCGTGGTTTTTGCTCTGATTAAGAGCGGAAGAATCATCCATGATTCCGCCCGGATCGCGATACGAGAGAAATTATGAGCCGATTCGTTATGCTCTTTGTGCGCTCGCCGATGATAAAAGGCGCGAAACTTTTCCGCGTTATGCACAATTCAACGCGCGTTACGTCTTACAACTTGAAAGCTATTCGATTTCGACACGACAATAACTCTGTGAATATAATCGAAACACCGCAGCTAATTTGCGTTTAACTGCTTCGCGGAATTTTAATCAGCGCGGGAATTTAAAAACTAGGTAATTGTTGGGTACCACGTAGAATTCGTTCCGACTTCGTCGAAAACAAAATTGTAATAAATACGATAAATATGATATCAATACGAGTAATAAAAAATATCAATAATGCATGGTAATAAATTAATCCTCGAAATAAATTATATTATCAATAATTATGATAGCCTACGTAAAATTTGGTTAAACAGTTCCATGGCTGGCGAATCAAACAAAATAATTTTGATAATAAATTATCATTATCATCATTATATTCACAGTTTTAAGCAGCAGTAATTGCTTTTATTGGATCGAGTCATAAATGAAAATTTTCAACGGAGGTATTAATATTTACTTTTACTAAACTACATGCAAAATACTCAATAAGATGACTATTATTTGCACATTCAAGTTATTAATAATAATAATAAATATGTTCAACTTCATTGTAAAATATTTTATTAGAAAATTAATTTTTATTTTAATTTAACTCAAAGAAAGAATTAATTCAAAGAAAGAAGGAAACAAAAATTATTTCTGATTCAACCCAATATTTCGTAGTAAATCAACGCAACATAGGAGGATATGTACAATACGTAATATAATTATATCATATAAAGGGTTACATTTTATACTCACTATGTATGAAATTCAATGGTGCTCAGTTGGGTTCTCCAACGTTGCATTTCAAATTACACTCAACTGCCCAACATCCAGAACATCGTCAAGTCCAGTCTCTGTCTGACGTCGTCTCATGTTCCTTGCACTTCATCACCTTTAATTAATCATTAATTAATAATAATATTCATATCTGAACAGCAGTAACGAATAACTCGCGACATTTAATCAAAGTCGAAACGAGGTACATGAATTTGATGAACAAAAACACAATCGGATCTTCCGGATTCGAGCGTTTCTCGCGATACGATAAATTTCGGTAGAATTGTGGAGTGCCATAAATTTGAATACTTTAAAAATATAATCACGACTAGAGAATTGCGCGAAAATAAAAACGGACTGAGAATTAATCGCGTCGATGGCGAAATTTATTAACGTGGCGTGCGAGGTAGTAATACGTAAAATCTTCACTTGTCATGACTTCGCAACATTTGTGCGAAGAATACTCCGCAATACTCATGCGAATAATCAGGTTCCATAATATTTTTCAGAAAATTACTGCATCATATTGGTGCGAAGATTGCTCCACAGTGTTTTCGAAGGCTACTCCGTGATATCGCTACGAAATTAATTTTTGTAGTACGACTTTAATTCACAAATAACACGCATTTAATCTAATGGGAAATTTTATTCTTTCCGAAAAATATGATCGCGATGCGAAAGTAGATAGAAAAATCGACAAACTAGAAATATCACGGCGATTAAAAATCAGCATATAAACTAATAAAATTTCGTGAAAAGTGAACGATTTTCTATTCTTTGATTAACGCAATCCTAAAGTATAAGCAAAAGCGCGTATAAAAGAACTTTTCTATCCTTGTGTCTCATGCTTCTACTCGCACTCGCTACTATGTGCCTTACGATGAATATCGTGTATACGAAAATATAAACAAAAATGCGGAATCAATGTGTGCACGAGAAAGAATGATAATAAAATATATACATAAAATTATTACGTTAAATAATTTTTACCATATTTTATAGACTTTTATTTCTATATAATATATTTTAACGAATTTCATTTAACGAAATTCGTATCTGTTTGAAAAGCGTAATTTCAACCGATATGAAAACATTCGGAAAGTTTATAAATGATCGCAATGATTGCAAAATTTATGAATATGCACGAAATAATCGCAAATCCCTCGATAGCGCAATTTCGATGAGCATTATGCATCGCTCGAATCAATTAGGGAATCACATCGAATGAATAAATAACTGCTTTGAGTAATTACGTATGACAGAAAATAGAAAGAAATAAAAGAATACAATTAAACTATTGCATTTCTGTTGTGAATACTTTATAAACATTAGATATGACGTTAGATCTAATTAAGATAAAAAACTAATAATTGAATTTCTTTTCTTATTGAATATATATTGTAGATATGATATTTATTACCACAATTTTTTTTGCAATTAAGTTCGAAATGAATTCCACGTAGCCACCAGTATTACGCAATTTTTAAACACCTACGCTGATTTCGCACATCGGCTATATGAGCGCAGCTCCACTTTATAACGAACTCGATTAATTCACCATTCTCCATTTCGAGCATTGTGCAAGACGCGCTGCCAATTGCACTCCGTGGAAAAAGCGTGCTAATTTTTTTCTCCGGCGCGTCGCATCGACGAGGTCGACTCGGGTACACCGTACGCGATCGTTTAAAAAAAAGCCGTGGCATTTTTACGCTCTCAGTCAGAGTTGATTCGGCCTTTGTTAACCTTCGTTTTTGCCAGCGGCCTAACCGAGTGACCCTTATTTCGCGGTTCGCCGGCGAACGTTCGTCGCGTCAGGGATATCCCCGACGCTCGACGAGAGAACCGGCCGGTCTGTTAATTATTCAAATTGCCGCACACGCGGCATTCCGCTCGCAGCTTCGACTGCGATCATCCGTGAACGCGACCGTGCGCGTTTCCGGCCGCTTGTGTTACGTGTACGTGTTGACACGCAACGAAGAAATGAACGAACGCGGCACACGTCCCTCCATCCTCGTCTCACTACGTGATCCTCGCGGTCTTCCTTCTCGCCAGGCACCGGAGGTGCATCTCGTCCTTCGCCATTCGTCACGTGTCCTTCAGTCTCGAGCCAATTTCCTTCGTAAGCGCGAAGTTACGTTCCTTCGCTGCGTTTTTCGCAACTGGCTTATCTTGCGTTAGCCCGTAATTCGACGGAATCGACGTATTCAAGGTTCTTAATGAATCTTCAAATTTAAAGGTCTTCGGGGTATCGGGAAACTACAACGAGCGTCACGCGTGTCCCAACATGTATACTAAAGTTCCATTTTTTAACTTAGTTAAAAGTTCGGTTGGACGTATACGTGATGCATCGTGTCTAAGATAATCGCGTGTTATTAACTCCCTGTTGGTTAAAAATCCGAAACTATATTCTCGCTGAATAGCTTAATATCGTACGATCTGCTATTTAATTTTTAATCGCATGTTTGAGCTCTCGCACGCTTTCTAGCATTATAGAAGTCAAACAGTCAAATACGATACTGTCATGATGGATATCATTCCCGACGAAGTGGATTTTACGATGAAGTGAAATTAGCCTCTAACGAAAGAGAACCCATGAATTATTAAAGCATATAATGACGGGTATATAAGCGTAGTGAACTGACGGTTCTCATCGAAATAAACGAAAGCCTCAGTGAACGTACGAAACAACAATCGGTCTCGACCGAAAGACGTGAAGGAGGATTATTACGTAATTATTCCGATTCCGATGGAGTTTCATTGTTGCAGCCACGGGATAAAAAATTGCGCAATAACCGGCGTTACCACAGTGCGAATCGTTTCCGGCATTATGTGAAAAGGCGCAACATTGTAGCTTCAATCACACATGCCGGAACCGGAAGAACAACTCCGTCAAGAGATCATGCAAGTTTAACAGGTGGTCTTACCGTTATTTCTTTTGAGACACCGTGTCACTTTCTCGCGTTTATCTTCAATCATTTTTTTCATCTCTTTTCATCAACATGGGAAGGAAGTCTTAGCTTCCTGTCTTCGGGCTTCCGTTATTATCCTTCGCAGATTATGTCAAAATTTCTCTTTCTTAAATTCACGGTAATATCGCCATGTAGTGAAATTATCAAACTTTTATCCCTAACTGTGTATAAAAAGACAAACTTAGCTACGAAATGTTAGCATTATTCAGACGGAAATATGCATTATTTAATCAAGCATCATAATTAATTTCTTATATGAATCAAGTTTAATCCTTTGATTATTGCTGTTATTCTATTAAATAATATCAAATTTAGCTAGAATGATTTAAATCTTAGTTTGGTTAAGAAGAAAAGCAATGATAATAGAAAAAGGATTAAATTGGATTTTTACGAGACATTAATTAGGCACTGGATAAAGCAACGCACGATTCCATCTAATTTATTCGCACATTAATACTGACTTCGGTTTACTCAAGTGTCGAGATAAATCCGTGGTCGGAATAAACTCGAAATTAAGATGCATCAAGTTCTTTTAATGTGCTTTACGTCACGAACGGTTAAACGGAACTTCGTGTACCGGCTTAATGAGAAACTGAGAAACATTATCGTATTACTGTCAGAATTTCTTTAACATTTCTCTCTACTATGGCATCATTTAATATTTCACAAAGCAGGTCGCGTGGCCAACTTCCTCGGCACGTAATGCCTCATGCATAACTTCTGCCCGCGCGCGGGGATTAGTTCTTGGCGAGCGGCCCGAGGAAATGCGGGCACGATTTCATTGATACAAGTTTCAGAACCGAACCCGAGCTCCGCCGCCTTAGATTCCCGGCGTTACACAGGAAACGCTCTATCCGCCCGGCGTCGTCTTGCAATAATTTATAATTTGGAAGTCGTTGCTTATTATCTCTAAGACTGCGGGCTGCTCGGAAGCAAAACGATCGCTATGTGCGGCACAGAACTAGCGCTAATCGTTGCGATGATGCACTTCCGCGCATTACGATATTAACAAATGAGTGAGCGTTGAGTGTCGAACGCTTTTAGGCGCTGCTCGCATACGATGAAGACTTTCGTCAAACGCCTGTAGGCGCCTGTGGTTCACCTTTTAAGGGTTAAATATACATATATACCTAGAAATGTATATGATATATCTCGCTGCCTGCGCCCCGGCGTCATGTTTCCTCCATCCTGACTACCTGCCTCAGCATCTGCTTCTGGCCGCTCTGTTATGGCGCTGATAATAGCACATGGCACTGACATTCACGTAGACAATTCGACAATTGGACAAAGACGTATTAATTAACGCCACGTGAGCCTGATTAAACATTCCAAAAGTCTACGACTTTTAATTGAATATTGTACACGATGCACCGACACGTCACGTCGCGGTTTATCGTTCCTCGACTTGAAACCTAAGAAGAAACTAAAGATTCAGTTACGAAAAAAGATGACGCACTGAAGTACTATAACAATGGGCGAGAAATTTTACATCATCTTTCGGCGATCAACAGACGTCGTAGTCCGTCCAACCGAGTCGGCCGAAGGATCACAATGGTCATTTTTTCAAAACACGCTTGAGTCACGTTTTAAGTCAAACGTACCCTCGTTCGTTACAAACTTTTCTGTGTTGCTCGAGACGTCGAGCTATTCGCATACCATAGAACACGTGGTAGGTTAGTTATAATTTCCGTCGAGTGATTAAAATATTTCGTTAGCTCGTGAAATATGTAATCGGTCATTATGTTACTGCGCGTTGCTCTGATCGAATTGTCGTATTCACGCGAGTGTTAGTGTCAGGGCCATGATTGAACATTCCAGTAAATAAGTAACACATGGTGGGACAACTAGAAACCAGGATACTGAATCGGAAAGTAGGACGCTGGGACATGATAATACATTACATGTTTCCAGGTGTGTAAAAATTGTTTATTACACATGTGACCTCCAATTTTAAGGCATATTTGATGAATTTACCGAAAATAGATACTCAAGTCGAAATTTAGATCGATATTCATAGTGCGTCATCATTTGACTAATAATAACAGCTTCATTAATCTTCGATTATTTATTAAGTTGTACTGTAGTTGTACTGTTTATTATGTTATTTCATATAAAAAACATGAATTTAAGTATAATATTAAGATAATCAATTATTAAATTATTCTGAAATGAGTTTTTTAAGATTCAATATGAAGAAAACGGGTAGTAAGTTTGTATCATCGAAGACAACAGCTTGTATAATGTTATTATATTTCAAGATTTCACTTCAAATTCACTGATCACAAGATAGCCCTTCAAATTTGATGGAACTTGCAGGATTAAAATCATGTGTTCGCTAATTACATGAATTTAGTTAACAGGCATCAAAAAGCTTGAAGTTACGTGGATTGGAAATATTTCAGATAGCTTAATTTTTCCAATATATATATATATTTATTATCTCTCTCGTTAATCGAGAAATTTTACTTTCACTTCGAGGGTCAGAGTGCAAAATCGACGCGTCAATAACTATAATACGAAAGTGAGTCAAATGAAAACCTTATATATTTTTTTTTCATAATTGATTAAGCAAAAGTAGTATACAACTATATTATTTCTCTACGTAGCCTCCATTGCATTCAAGACAAGTCCTCTAATGCTTACAGGATGCATGGATTGCTCTAGAAAAAAATGTTTGTGGTCGCGTGCGCGACCACTTATATACCAACTGTTGCACCTCTTCATCGAACCTGAAAGTCTTTCTTCCCATCGTCTTTTTGAGGGGTCCGAAATTGCGGTAATTACTGGGGGCGAGGTCTAGCGAGTACGCCGGATATGGAAGACACTCGAAGTGCAGACCTTGGATGTTTGCAATCGTTGCACAGGCAGTATGGGGCCGCATATTGTCATGGCGCAACAAAAGGCCTGTATTCAGAAATCCACATCGTTTGGATTTGATTGCGATGACAAGAATTATTTTAGAAGAATCCATGCACTTTTTATAAACGTTGGAGAATTTCTCTTGAACGCAATAGAGACTATGTAGAAAAATGATCCAATCGTATATTATTTTTGTTCGATAAATTATGGGAAAAACATATATATACATATATATAAAGTTTTCATTTGACTCACTTTGTATATTACCGTAATCGATGAACGTTAATTAAAAATTGCCGCATTAAAAATATTTTCGAGATCATCGGGTCTCGTTGACTCTTATTGATTGCGAAATTAAATTTTGAAGTCGGATGTCCGAGTGCAAGGCCGGCACACATCGTGTAACGGCTCGGTGCCACTCGGGTGAAGAAAACACGTGTCTTCCAAATCCAGGTGATCGGCTCGTTCGCTCTCTCAACTGGAACTTATTAAAAGCACGGTACATACTGGGTGTGTTGACTGCTAGTCTGCGCGAGGTGTAGAGAACTAGATTCGCGGCAAAGCGAAGCAGAAATCGAGCAACGGGAACGAACAAACCGCGCGAGCGATGTGGTTCAACCGCTACGGAGCCGGAGCGAGGCCGGAAAATTATCGAGCTCGCGTCACGCATGAACGTTCCATCTTCAATGTCGTTATCACAAAGCGAGGACCCGGCGAGCATTGTTAGCGCGTATTTATGATGCAACATGGCTGTGAGCCAGGTTAATGCGCCAGTGTAATATGCCACGTTTTACGTATAGCCGCGTTCGCGGTGGTCTCGCATACTGCGATGCGTATACGTGCAAATCGCACACAAGTGTGATGCCGTATGTAGGTCGGCGGCACGCGCGCGCGCAAACGAGAATTTTGGAAATGGTCATGTTCCACGAGTCTTCGTGCATATTTCATCGCGCACAGCCATATTAGGGACCATATTAGAGAGCGTGTGCGGCCTTCCGCGGGCAAATTCGGCAAACTCGACCGAAGGATCCCGGCGAACCCACCATTCGGAGGAATTTGTCTCTCCTGATACCGCCGAGGCCACGTGCACGTCCGATAACTATTAATCGCCCGTATAATAGTGTGGTCCAGAAGCGGTCGATATCTCGCCGCCCTCCCGCAATTTTTATCACCGCTATCGATACGCGGCACGTACGCGGAGAGTATCGCGTGTGTGTTCCGCTGAAGCGTTATGCGATCGGCGTTGCGGATAAAGGAGATCGCGCGATACGCGAGCTATCGCGTCAGCCACAGATCCGGCAACGGTAAATAAACGCGAAAATAATACTGCGGGACGCAACGGAGACTCTCTCGTTCGAAGGCACTCTCGGTGTAAGTAGGGAAGACCGGAGTTAGTTGGCTAAAGGGATAAGCCGGTTAATTAATTATTTCTGTTCTTTTCTAACGGGTTAGAGCAAGCAGAGATTTCATATATATCAAAGATGGTTATGAAAATTAATCAGCCAACTTATCTCTTTAACCAACTAGCCCGGGTCTCCCCTATGCGCATATCTTCTCGGTTTAATTCAATTTGTCTTACATACGACTCGCATGGTAAGTCGAACCGTGAAAAGGCTGCCTGAATTGGCCGCATTCCCTTGCCCTTATTAAGGTATATAAACGCGAAACGGAGAATGGTAACTTCGCCGGTGGCAGCGACTTCGACTATGACAGTCGAGTCGGGCAAGAGCGTCGGTTGCTCGGAAAAAGCAACTGCACAGGTCGAAGTAATAAGACGTCTCGTTACTGCAACGACGAATCGTAAAGTTCCCAGATAATATTATCTCGTTCCCGGAAACAACATGCCGTCCAAATGATCGTTGATTCCATCTCGAACGCGAATACTTACGATTTACAAGGACGGTAAAAACAATTTTATCAAATTTTATATTATATTATCAAACAACTTAATATATCCATCTCACGACTCGGACATTTTAAGTACGAGCAAGTATTTGTTATTTTTCAAATACACTACTATCAAACCGATTACGGGGTCATTTTCGCGTCATACTGGCCAAGTTCATTTTGCACGCTTCCGTGCTGAGAGCGTTGTTCTATCTTTATGCTGAAGGAAGGTAGAAGATGTTTTCAGCACAAAAGCCTGCAGGACGAACTTAGCCATAGTATCCATCTGAAGTATTGAATATTTTTTTAATATCCGGTAATGTATGTATAACTTTCTTACATTGATCGAAACTCTCATCTCCTGCTCGTAGACGTTTTCTTTAACAGCGAATGGAGGCGCAAAAAGGTACTCGGCTGTTTCGAAACTCTTCTCAGGTATCTCTCGTGCCCTCCGCGTCGTGTATGTATGGTATCTTACGTTTCGCAAAAAAAAAACTCTGTCTAAAGTGGAAAGTTCAGCGCGCACACTTCTCTCTCGTGGGAAAGCGCGAGCGGTGGTGTCGCGACGCGAATGTGTTTTCGCGTACGAAGAGATAGCCGGGCGTCCCGCGGCGTCACGACATGATAAAGAGATCGGGGAAGTAATCTTCGGAAATTGGCAAAGTTACCGTGAACGGGAATTCTTTCGCTGCCGACCTCATTTATCAAGAAGTATCGAGCTCTACGGTCGGAGGAGCGAACTCCCGCTCCGTTTTCGGACCGGCTAGTGATCTTCCTCCCTTCGAATTGCGCAAAAGTTCGCAAACGACTAGATAACTTATAAATTATACGATTGCTTATATAGATGGGATTGCGCTCGGACTGGCCGAGATCGGATAGTCAAACTAATTTCTCAAATAGCGATCTTTCCGTTCCCCCGTCCGCAGAAATATCCTTCTTCTAATCTGGCGTTTCGACCTTCGACACATCGTCATTTTCGACGAAAAGGAAAAAGCCTCGTAACGATTCGTTCAATATTGATGAAAGCGAGCAGTGCTATCGACGTTACCACAGGAGTGGTTAATCTTGGCGGTCGCTCGAATATCCTATTAATTATGTATGTATTAACTTGGCACGTGGTTCGACTTGGTCTGTTTGCCTGCGGGAACCGACGTTCTCGCTCTCGCCTCTCTCGAGAACGTATCCCCTGCAACTTTAACGCTTTTCAAAAAAAATCGAATGCGAAAGTAGAATCCTGAGAAGGTAATTCAAAGATCTCTCGATGCGTTGCTCGTTCCTTTTCGTATTGAGAAAGATGTACGCGATAATCATGAGAACTCTTGCTCGATTTGATTTTCTGCGAACCCTCTCGTATCCACGGGAGTCTTCGCGACACTCTCGGCGGCGCGGTATTCGCGACGCTAAAAATAATTTTCGTTCTGCAACCGTGGCACCGTTGGTTCTCTCCCGCTTGCGGCGCGTCTGCTTACATCGCGCGCGAAGAGAGACGAGAGAAAGAAGCGGCGNGGGGGGGGGGGGGGGGGGAGGGGGACGTGAAGTCGGTTGGTAGGTAAAGTGCACGCCGACGTGCATGCGGGTTCGGTGATAAACGACACTCGTCCGTTCAACCAGCGAACGTTCACGTCACGAAACACGTGTCGCTCAAATAACGAACGTATAATAAAATGATCCCGGCTGTTAATGCGTGATTTCAAACGCGAGGGATTCCGTATTTGCGCGTGAACTAAAAGTCGCGAAACGAAAGCGGCAAAATAAACTCTCGATTCGAGATTGGATGTCAAATTTGTCGAATTTTCAAGCGCATCGTTTTGAACCGAACAATTTTAACGCATTGATAAGGTGTCTCGATGACAAAGTAATCGGTGCCCTTTTTTTTTTTTATTCTCGATGTGAGAGAAATCGCGCGTCGCTTTTACGATAAATGAACGCGCATGGATGGTCCATCGAACGTAGAAAATATAGACGTGCGCTCGCGTTTAAAGCGGAATGGTAAGCGACGATCCCAGTAATCGTAGTTATATCTCGCATGCAGCTGCCATGCACAACGCACGGGTAATTAGCTGGCATTTAGAGCTGAGAAATTGTGACGATCGCGCACGATCAGTTCTAGAGATCGGTCCTCAAGTGTCTCTCTTAAAGGTCAAATTAGCCGGCACTCGAAAAAGCGGCTAATGTACAAAAAAGCGAGGAGAAATTGTGTCGCCCGAAATAAATCAGATTTTCTCCTTCGATGCAAATTGCACGCTGTCCCCGATGCATGTTAATCGACGTCGATCGCTCGTAAACGGCCGCTCCGGGGACTGAGAAATCGAAAGTAACATAGTCGCGTGTGCCGAAAAATCGCCTCCGCTTCTTAGAGGAAAAAAAAAGATATTTCACTCGCGCAATTAATCAGAGCTCTTACGTCTGCTCGCGATTTTCGCGACGTTATCAACAAGCCGCAGGCGACGCGTCCCGTGTGTAGCATTTCCATTCGTCGTCTATAACGACATTGATCCGCTTTCGCCGCCGCTAGCGCATCTCGAAATTCGTTTCGGTAGAAACCGGTTGTGCGGTCGCGTCGGCGGCCGGCTTGCACTTTCGCACGATGCCACCTTCCCGCGGCGTCAGTGAAATTACACCGATCTGACCTATGCGAAGCTGCTTGCTTGCGGCTGATGCACGTCCCGTGTCACACGTAGATCACCCGTGAGATACGATTAGAGAGAGAGAGAGAGATCGATTCTGATGAACACGCGACGTGTAGGCGAATTCGAGAAGAGACACGTCGAATTTTTGCGCGACGATAATAATCAGTAAAGAAAGTCGCATGGCTTCCCTTCGCGTATATCACCGGTCATACGCGTGATTTATAACCGAGCAACGCCACGACGAATTATAATTACAGACGGTTCGACTATTTCATAGCTTTTATTTCTTTCCGACGGACCCGTGCCGTCGAAACTGAGAGATATTAAAGTGAGATAACGTCTGTTAATTCCTTACCTTGCAGTATGCCTGTCGTTCTTGCCACGTGCGATATACATATCTCCGTGAACATTCTGTGGGGCCCCATGAACCCCAGCTGAGAGAGCGCACGTGTCAACGAGTCTGCATTTGCTCGTTTTTCCCTTCCGCGCCGCTTTTCTCGATCGTCGTCTCTCGTTCATCCTCTCTGTCTCTTTCCGTCTTTCTAGTGACGTTGTCCTCACATTTCTCATTTCTTGGCCAGACGACTTGGCGCGTGCTCGTCTCGTTATGTTCCAGGGGCCGCGGCTCCTCCCAGACGCCGATTCAGATCGTTTTAGACAGCGAACGGCTCGAAATTACGACGACGCGCATTAATGCATTCGGCGAGACAAGATGGTTGATGTTTCCTCACGGTTGCACTTTGCAACTTTCATTCGATACGAAGGACGTTTCGCTGAGGTCTCCTACGAGACGCTTCAATTACCGTCGCCGGTTGTGCGCGTCCACTCAGGAATCAGCTGATCCGTCCTGGCGAACGAAGTAAACGTGTCCGTTCGTGTATCACTCTCTATCTCTCTCGCTCAGTGTATACCAACAGCGGCGCGACCGGAGCGCCGTGAAGGCGGCTGCGAGCGAGCGAAGGCGCGCGCGCACCCTCCTACATACAGCGGAATCTGCCGAGCGGCGGCAGTCCAGTTCCGATGTTCCCGCGCGGCGGTACGTGGCGATCGAGAACGCGCTCGCCGCGTGTGTTTTCGTTAGTCGTTCCGATCGTCTCGCGGCGTCCCGCCGACTGCGACAAGTCACGATCGTTACGCGAATGTGTTACGCGAGTGTTACGCGAGTGAACCCTAAGATCGCGATTCCGTTCGTAACGATGACAAGTCCCCGCTTCGGGTTGTGAATCATGACTGCACAAGATGCATCGAGGATCGTGTGCGTGAGCTAAGGACTCGGACGTAAGTGTTGTCTCGTAACCGGCCGAGACGCGCGACTCGGGTACGTTCGGGAAGTATGCTGTCAGCATTAAAGCGACATTCTATATCCTTGTTTTACAACCAAGGAGCGATGAAGATAGAATGGCGTTTTGGGCGAATAGTGCTAGTAGTGCGCTCTCCGAACGCACTCGTTGTGTCGATTCCGATGCTCGGACGATCGAGCTGTTGTAACGGAAACGTTAGAGCTTAGAATTCGGACAGCAAATCGGAAGCAGTCTCGTCGATCGGCCAACGATGCCTGAAGGTACTGCGATTCGGAAAAATTCGGTAGGAGATCGCATTTATGGCGAAGAATGATTGACGGCTTCGATTTGTCTATCCCTACTGTGATGCATCGCCATTTTCTGCTTCACGGTTGAGATCATTTAAACCGTTCTCGGGGATACCTTCAGGCGCGACAGAGATCCGAGTATTCACGAAATTCAAGCAATTTGAATCGCTCGATCCGAACATTCCCGAACATGAGCTTCGCGTGGAGTCGCGTATGTCGAGTGAAGTTTATAAACGAGCCATAGATATGTGCTCGGTATTTAACCCAACCTAAGATTTCGAGAGAGACACTCGATACACGCTCTATCGGTGACGCATTGTGGTTCGCGTCTTATCCGAAGGTGTTCTCGTATTTCAATTAACAAAGTTGAGTGCAGTTCGAGGTGACGGTCGCTCCGATAAGTATATCGAGGAACAATTAGATATAAGAATGTAACTATTAATTCCTGCGAATTTACATGTCATTTCTAAACTACATTGTGAATATTACACACACGCGCGCACATTTTATTTCTACTTACCTGCACGGAAAAGAATTAATTTTAAATCAAGAATAACTATTCTCATATATAAGCAAGAATATTATAATTTTTTTGGAAGATTTTTAGTCTTGAATTGAGTTGAGATTTAAAACTAATTTTTCTCCGTGTATTTTATACATTCGTATCTTTATCTTGCAACATCCGCCTCCTGATTGGCAACGTTTCGTTATTTCGACATTTTGTGCCTCGGTTCCTCCTTCGAGCGTTTTCGATACGATTTGTAATTAATTTCTCGATCGGTAGCCCCGCATAATATTTCTTTCATCGCGTATGTATAGAAAGACAAATATGTACGATATTAAAATTTTGTTAAGCAGCGGAAACTACTTTGTGTGCGGTCATTGCCACGCAATGATATATATTTTTTACATTATTTTTCATCTCTACAATATCTCTTCCCGGGAATCGTAATTTCATTTATATCAACGATATCATATTTTATTCTCTATTTCCTGTATATTTTATCGACTATCGTCCGTGGAAATATTACTGATACAATCCGGAGAACGCGAGCAAGTTACCTCGTTTCTTACATTTATGACAGTATCGTTTCTCGGTAATCGTTCCCGTGTGTTACCGTAACGTTTCATCGCGTTCGTCTCGGTCTTCGCTCCGGAAAGTCGGTGATGCGGTTCGGAGCACGCAGGCGAGGTGACGTACGTCCGCGGCTCTTCCTACGTGCGACAGAGTTCGCAGATAGCCGCGCGCGGAGATTAGGCCGATTAGGTTTCGTCGTGACTGCCAGCTCGTTGGCGCGCGCGTTCGCCGGAGAATCGCTCGGGCTTGTTTACGCCGTAGCTGTCAGTGAAAGAGTAACGATGCGCTCGGCCCTGCACGGGGGAGTGGTGTAGCCGCTTTATTGTGAATTTTTTCGACAGTCTCGACGAGTCTGCCTGCCTCTACAGGGTGACCGAAATAAATGGCCACTCGAGCTTTATGACATTGAGAGTTGCGAAAATTTCGGATGCTTCGCACGCACGCAGAGATCAAATTTTCCTCCGTACTTTTCCGTCCGTGATCCTTCCGTCGTGCGAAACATCGAAGCGTTTCTTATTTTACTTGTTATACGCGCGGATAATTAACCGCTGCAACAAATTAGTATCTTCGTGCCCGTAATTCGTTTCATTCCAACTGATAACTTCCATAGCGTTTTCTTAAAATTCTTACGAGCCGGAAATCGCGAATGATAGAGAGAGAGAGAAGCAATTGCGGGATCGATGGGTATTGTCGATAGCTAGGTAGCAATTGAGCTTCGTGGAATCTTCGCGGCGCGTGCGTACAGAGTCTCTGCGAACCGAGCCTCGACTTTTTTGCTCTCCGTAGCCGATCCTTCTGCCGGCCGTTCGATCGGAACGGCCATCTTTTGTGTCCGGCCTCGTCTGTGTCGGCGTATGAAAACCTGTTACTCCCTATCGCGCGACTTCTACTTCGTCCCTTCCCGTATTTGGTCATCCGATGAGAGTGTCAACCCCTTCGCCACTCGTCCGCGCGGCGACGACATTATATCGGAGCAAGAATTATCAGGTCTCCTTAATTATACACCCGTATTTATTCACTTACAGACCGCGGGTTATAAACTTTTTCCTTCGTTGGAATTTTTCTTTGAATGCCGGTCGCGAGGATGTTTAATCCGCTGGTATAAGATAATGAAAGAGGACGAACGTAAAAACATGATCGAAGGACGCGTCGTTGGAATTGTGCGCGGTGCTTTCGAGACAACGTGTACATGCACCGATCGTGTATTACATGACTGCTGGCCATTCGTTACATTATGTTGCTATTATCGCGGACGTCCGTCGATTATCAGTCATTAATCAGGCCCATTGACGTATTTAAATTAGCCTGATCGTCTATTACATCATACGCGAATGATCATCGGTGGATTGTGCACTTGCACACTTGCATATGCACAATGTATATTTGTTTATCACCAAACGTATCCCGCGCGTGACTTCTATGTTTGTCTCCGTATAACGTTACGGCCGTTAATTAGCGATTATCGTTGTAGGGGTTGCACCTACGATAATTTCGAGAGAGAAGGAGGAAGAAAGAGAGAACGAGAGAAAGAGAGAGAGAGAGGTAACGGACGGAAATGAGAGAAGTGAAATACAAGGGAACGAAAATAACTCGCCGTGGTATTATTATTACGTACGGCTGCAACGCGGCATGAATTACAGATATTAAGGCACTCGTTTTATAGCTACAGCACACACGCATTACCGTGGAAGACATAACAATGACTGACCACACCTAAGCGACCCTGACAATGCGCATTCGACGATGCTGTCTAGACAATCCTACGTACGCAAAGCGCACACTCCCGTTCCTTTCTCCATTATCTAACGTCGACCTGTTCTTCCCCGCGAGAGAGGTTCCTGAAAGAAATTTCTCCGTGCACGCGTGTATCGTTTCGCGCACGAAATGCGCTCAGTTTTCACCTGTCGCGGATGATTGCTTCTAATTACATTCGTTACGCACGTTCCGCGAGTTACGTTCACCGAAGGACCGCCTGTAATTTTACACGCGCCTGGAATATCGCCGCGATCGTTATCGATAATAATCGTCGGCTGAAATTTACATCTCGCGGCCCGAGTATCACCACTACTCACTTCGTTTCCAATGACCATTCCGCGATATGACTTTTTAATACGCGATTTGTTTCGTCGTCGGCATTGTTGCCCGTTTAATAACCGTACGGCGCGTTTATTCAATTCGCTTTGGCGTGTACGATAAAAGGCAAGCGATAAAAGGCAATTAAACGATCGTGATGTTACAACGTTGCCGTTGTGGGGGTGCGCGATGTACACGGATCGCGGTACCGGGCAATACGAGTTCATTTCGTCAGCGCTATCCCCGATAGCGCGGCGGGCGCAGCCATTTTTTTTACTCTTCGTTCTACGTAAAACGACGAATCGTCGCGGCGTGACCTCGGGTCAATCGTTGCCCCACTCGATAATTAAACAAGCGTTTTAAAACGATATATTCCCACCGGAAAGAGCGCGTACGCACACACTCGCATTTACGCGCTCACGTGTGCGTGCATCCGTTAACGAAAGTTAACGTCACTCCAAGCCGTGAGAGATTGAATTCTCGTTGTAACGCTGCGTCGAATTATCCTATTAAACCGAGCTCTCTCTCTCTCTCGGCCGCGTTTCTTCTTTTATTTTTGATTTTTACGCTCGATCAACGGAATTATCTCGACCGTTACGTCTCGTCGTACTCGTCATCGCAGCCGATTCGACGAAACGTCATCTCCATTCAGCGTCGGCTCACGGCTCTTATCTACGCCGGAATAGATCCAGTCGACAAGCATCCTTATTGATAGTCCCGAAATGACAGATGTCGCAAAACACAGTGCGTTTTCTTGTACGTTAGATTGCTCTCTCTCTCTCTCTCTCTCTCTCTCTTGCTTCTCTCTGCAAAGTAACATAAAGCAGCTCTTGAGTCAACATCGTTGTGATACTTTGTTCTAGTTCTTTCTAAGTAATGGGGAATTAGTGATAATAAGTTATGGTCGTACATATTATGGGCTTATACACGCATTCTCGCGCTAAAGATGTAATATCTTCTGTGCAGCAATAAAAATTTATCGCGTCTCTTTTCTCGGTTTTATGTTCGTTCTCGCGCGATTTGGTTAGCGACACGTCGTTAGCTGTTTACGCAAGGCGGCAGGAATGGCAGGTGCGAATCTGTCGGCAACAGAAATTCGAGTCACGCTTAAGCAGGTGCGGAGGACTTTAACGACGCGGACACGTCCGTATTTCGTTCGTGCTGGCGACTCGCTCGGTAAACCTTATCGGCGAGAGCCTCGAGACCGTTCTCGATAATGATTACGCCTCGAGATAGTGAAACATTCGACCCGAAGTTTGGTAGCGTCGAAGAGCGGACGCGATAAGTCTCGTGCCGGAGCGATTTCCTATTTTCGTAGCGCGCTCACGTGGCGACTGATAACGCCAGAGCGAAACCGGACGCCGTCCCCGTCGCTTTGTCTTCATTGCCGAGCATCGCCTTTTAACCGAGCGAAAGACTCGCTAGCTCCGACAATCGCGCGCGTGAGAAAATCTCGCTCGACGGGTGCGGGGAGAACCGAGATGAAAAAAACAAATTTATAAGGTGAAAGTTTGCGACTGGATTCTCGCGATTGTCTACTCGATTATTGTCTTTCCGTCGTTTCCTCTTCGAAAGCTCAGCGACTGCTCTCGGTGAAAAAGAATTAATAATACACACATTCGAGCGCTTCCAACAGAGTTTTCATTTTTAATTCTTCTATCTTGGAACACTGGTTATAAACTTATAAAACAAAAGTTTGAAGCTAAATCCTCGTCTCGCGATTACCTTTTCTTACCTACTGAATTATTCTTCCGCTGCTTCTTCTTTAAAAGCTTGACAAAGACTTGGCGAAGGGAGAATTGATAGCACTCGTTCATTCCTAATAGTTTGCATTCATAATTTTTTCATTTTGAAAGACTGGAATTGAGAAGGTAAAAGTTTCAAACTAGGTCTTCTCGTCTCACGACTGTCCATTCGATTATTCTTTTTTCGCTGCTTCCTTTTCAGAAGTTCGGCAGTCATTCGGTGAAAAGAGAATTAATAACATTCTTTTATTCTTCTCTAATAGTTCCTATTTTTAAATTCCTCCATTATAAAAGATTTACATCCAGAAGGCGAATGATATCACGTACTCCTTTTTATTTCTCTGCGGACGTGCTCAAAGTATATCTCGGCTGTCTTTAATTCGCCCGTCCGCATTGACGTCAATTTCAGTTCGGTGACCATAAAAGCGAACTCTTTTGTCAATGTCGGCGCGACGTCCTTCGAACTGCACGTAACGCACATTAAAACTAACTCGCGTACACGATCTCTCGTGGCATGTGCCATTCAGCATCTCTCGTGCACGCGAAGAGGGATCTCGGACCTCGTCGTGGTGTTATGACCACGTGTATGTCGGCGTGCCTGTAAGACACAAGAAAACGACTGCCCGACGACGAGACCGCTGGTGAATTAAAGGATCCTTGAACGCGAACTTTGACGGCTCGAGTTCGCATCGGGCGGAGGTGAGTTCAAGAAATTCCCGGAATCGATGGCGAACGTTCTCCGAATCGTGCGACGCGTCTCTCTTCACGAAGCACGTCCGATGAAGAAGCATCCTTAGATAAATATTTATTGCATTGCGCTCGAAGATGGAAAATATTTTTTTACAGTATGTACACTAATTTCGAAGATTCCATCGCGAGATCATTCTCGCTATCTAATCTATCATGAATGTCGCGCGAAGATATTTGTCGTTCATTAAATCCATTTTTACCTACGCGTTTTTAAATATCAATCAATATTTAAATTTCGGAATACTAATAACTTCGCATACATAAAATATAAATGAAATTTATACGGGAATTGAACGGAAAGACAAGGAACGCCAACTGCGTAACCTCCGCCTCCGCATTGCAGAAAATATTCTCGAGAGACTAGTTTGCGGTACTACATTATTCGCATGTCGTCGATGCGCCTTTAGAAAATTCCGGTGGTTACCGCGGACACGCGGTCGCGTTACAAAGTACTTTACGTCGTAATTAGAATTTGAATAATGCGAACATAACGGAGTGCTGAGTGAAGAGACGACACACAGTGGCGACACGTTTAATTGTTAATGACTCCATCCACACACAGGACCCATGATCCACTTACCTCGGTTAAGACTCGCTCTCGCGTTATCGTCGCGAACAAGCCAGGATTATGGCTCGAGTTTAGCGTTAGCGAATGAATTACTCGAGAGACGAGCAAAAAGAACTCGGTGGAACGCTACTCGCAGCTCGTGCCGTATCGGCCACTTGACGGCCTCGTTTTTGCCGGATTTCACTCGCGACGAATTTGCACGACGAAGTAACGCCGCGATGGTGCGCACGGTGTACGGTAGTGGCATTCTCTCGTGCGAAAACACGGGGAAAGAACACTCGTGGAAGCTTTAAAGCTCTCCTGTTTCGCGAGAGCGCTTGCATTTCAGCAGCTTACGAATACCGCGTTCTCTGCGCGGTCGACTGGGTCGTAAATTCTCCGACTTCGTAATGCGCAGAATTTGCCCGCTGATTTCACGTCATAATTCCGAGACGTTATCTCGGGATGTTGCGAATTGATGTCGTACAGAGGCACGACGAAGAAATTGCCGATGCGCCGGGGTTGCGAGTATTTCCCAGCCACTTTGCATTTTTCGGAAAATCCCATTAACGCTCGTGAAGAGATCTCCTTTGCAAACGTTGCGTTTCAACAGAATCACGGATCTTTTATTTTATTTTTACTCATGCCCCTTCGCTTTGGAGAAGTTCCGTGTTCTGTACACGCGGGACCCGTCTTCGAAACTGCGGCCGCGAACGGAACTCCATTGTCGCCTAATCGAGTCACCGACAATTAGTAGACTCATTGAAATCGAGTTAGAGTCGAATTTACCGGCGCAGCGGAACAAATGGTCCGATAAGCGGCCGAGAATTTCCTCGGGGATGAATGTAACTTTATGGCCGTGCGCTTTTGTCTACCGCGGATAGATTGTTCGTCGTTTATCCTGCTATATATTATGTCCCATCGTCCGTCGTTCGCACATAAAAGCGCGCACATCTAACGACTTGGTGAAAAAAAAAAAAAAACTTCAGTTGATCTCGGAGTAACGTCACTTCGTTAAGTCTTCAGACAATTCGATTAACCTTTCCGAGATATGGACGACGCAGTTTCCAAATGTAAAAGCGCAATTTAAACGTCCCGGAATACGAGAATATCAAATTTCATGTACAATAGTCTGGATTATACACGAACTCAAGTTCCAAAACGTTGAAAAATAACTGAACGTGAAACAAAAGCTGAAAATTTTCGGCTCATGTCGTTGTAGCTCCGGCAGAATTGTTTGCGATTTTTCGCGGGGGTTTTTTCCAACGAAACTCATTTCCATCGCATCTCGTGTTACAGTTGCACGTCCGTCGCGCGTCTCGTTCGCGCCAGCCTCTTCTCCAACTTGGTCGTGTCCAGCCCCTCGCGCCCCGTAGGAGTGTCGACAGTTATAAACTCCCGTAGCCGCGGAGTATCCGTTAGAATAAAACCTCCTCGTAGCTCTTCTCCAGTCACGGCGTATCCGAGCGTTTCTTTGTAGGTGTACGCGTGTGGAAAGCGAGCCTTCCCCGACGGGGCTCGTCCTAGCCCGAGCGACCCATTCTCCCACTCTGTCCTTCTTTCTTTCGACGTAGATTATTTTTTTCTCCCTTTTTTAAATTTTCCACACGGAAAAGACGAGCGTGGTTGCGGCGGTAGGTAACGCCGAGGCGTAGCGCGGGATCGATCAATCGCGGTTGTTCCGCACTATTCTTGTCGTTCGCGCGGCCGAAGTACTTTTAATATAAAAGATAGAACGCGCGCCGATAGAGTTACGTGCAACAAAGTCCGACAAAAGAGCCACCGTGGGTCCTTTGACGTCTGCATTTTTTCCGCGTCTTTTTTTTTCCTCCCGACGTGCACAGAATAGCCGTGCGAGAGTCGGATCGAGTTGTCTTACACCGGGATTCACAGGAGAATGAACGCCGATGGTTTATTTCGAGCGCCACTCTCGGAACCGATACGCCGATGGGAAAAAATTCATTTACTTTCTCGCTCTCTTTTTTCACTCTTCATTTTTCACGTGTGCGTTTCGATAACGAAGCGACGGCGAATTTTATTCCGCGCGACGCTAAGGTACACCAACGCGACGGAGCACAAAGTGAATAATACGATGGAACTTAATAAGCGCGTACGCGCGGGGTGGTGCGGGGAGTGCGTCTAAATTTTTCGAGACCGCGAAGGGGAAAAAGGGAGAATACGATTCAGAGTAGACGACGATAACGACGGTGGCGGCGCGTGAAATATGCAAGTTCATTATGGCGGAACATTTTCTCACGCGTTCGGGTTAAAAATTCTGTACGAGAAGTGGAGTAAGAAAGATGAAAGGTGGACAACTGGGAAGCGGCGCGACGAGGAACGGGGGAATATCGCACGCGACACAGGAAGTACCGTGCGGGCACAGGTAGTCGCGTCGCAACTTCCGGTGTGGATAACGAACAACAAGAGGGGGGATCCTTCCGGGCGTGTCGACGCAATAGATACCGCTTTCACGATATACCAGAGAACAGATTATTTTTAGAGTGTGTGCGCGCTAACCTCATCTCGCCGGGTGGGATTTTATCATCATTTTCTTCTTCGTAGAACCTTGCCAAATTCCGGAGTTCAAAAATATTCGCAGGCGAAAGAAGTCGATTGACAGAGCCGTGCAATTCTTGCGATACTTTTTCCGAGAAAGTTTTCCTCTTTCTCTCTTCTCGTCACCAATTACAGGGCTATCGCATTGTGAACCCTCGCGCTACCAATTGGAATAGAAATGTACCGCGTGGGTATTTTTGCAGATTGTCACCTTGCGGTTTTATTTAACGCCGCGCGATTTTATAAATAGGACACGCTTAATATATAGCGCTCGTAACAAGGTTAATTTAATGCGATTAATTTCATTCATCTATTCGTCCGATCATTAAATCGGCTTATTGAATGTTCATATTACGCCCCATTACGATGTTGGAATTAATTATTCCGATAACTGAAATTGCATAGTTGAACGTAAACGAGCGTGGAATACATGGTTTCATCATACGTGGTAACGTTGTAATAAAATAATAGAAATATTGTTGCTTATATAACAAGTATCAAAATATATCGCTCCAAATAATTAAAACATCATACGGCACGAATAGTTTTATCAAGTAGTTTTCGATCTAAAAAAGTAAATCAAATAGGTACACAAAAGAAGAGAATTAGTTCCCAAAATGAAAAATTAATTCTTACAGCTAAAAATTAACTGTCTATATAATACAATTAAAATTTATTTAATTTAGTTAATTTTTTGTTCCTGTACTTAGTTTTTCGCTCCACCACCTGAAAACTAAATCTGATAACTAAATTTCAGTTATACAGTTCAGTATATACAGGGTGAACCGCGCAACGTAATCAGTTCAGTTTATTCTGTTGCTAATATAACATGGTTTAAGGTGAGCGTTAAAATGATTTTAAAGCTCACCTTGAACCGTGTTATACTAAGCAAAAAAATTTTCAAGCGGTTCATTAACAGCAGAATAAATTAAACTGATCACGTTGCGTGGTTCACCCTGTATATGGACAGCTAACTCCTTTTTTCTATATACAATTTTACATTTATGTAACATGCATTTATTTACGAAAAATTACATCAAGAAAAACAACCAATACTTCAAACATCTCTTTTGATAATTGGTTATTAGATAAATAGATCTCCTAATTATAACTGGCGGTGCGAAAGTTGGCCAATCCTCGAATGAAAACTCCCCGGAGGCTCATTTACAGCGCCATTTACGTCCGCGGCAGAGATCCAACCCGCTTTTTTTAATCTCAAACGTCGTTTCAGCAGCCGACAACTTTTTCGAGCGCGCGCACGCGCGCGTCTCTGTTATTCAATCGCGACTCTCTCGTGTTCGCAAACTTCTCTCTTTTCGCCCGGCGCGAAATTTTCGCGCGAGGATCTCTTCTGCAACCCGCACAGGGAGAGATGACCCAATTCGATAGTTAACTCTCACGGCGATTCGCCATTGTTCCCTGATTTTCCGCTCTTCTCCCGCGACGGCGGATCGAGTCACCGTGTCGACAAGGTGGAAATGAATGGAAATAGATGCGAGGAAAGTTGGAGGGAGGGAAGAAGCTTTATAGACGCCGTACTACGACGCGCGGCGCACCGAAGTTCTCGACCGAGCTNAGCGATGCGCAACGCGCTCCAAATGCGCGACGCATTTTGACGTTAAAATCATAAACTGCAATTAGCGTTATTGTGTTGTTTATAAATGTCCCCCCCCCCCCCCCTCTCTCTCTCTCTCTCTTGGCTTCAGCGTTCCCCTTCCGCGCTGTCTTTTTGCGTTCGATGACATAAAAGCATCGCCGTGGCTCGACACCATTTTTCCGGGCTGCTCCCGAGACGCGCATATAGCACACACGGCGCATATATATCCACCTACCGTGCATCGCGGTGCATGTCGTGGAAACGGGTTGACCTAACGGATTCGTTGAATTTGTCGTGCCGCGGTTTTTGCGACGATCGTTCCGAGAAGGATCGAATTGCTCGTCGCTTTATTGTTCCCGTGTCGAGTCGCGTGTCTACATATATCGCGTCCATCACGAACTTTCGCGCAATAAAAATAGAAGGCGCGAGATACGGTATCTAGCACGCTAGTCGCGTATCTATCTTGCCCGCGCGCGCGAATTAAATCGGCAATTAATTAGAAAAGCGCACCGCAACGAGGCTCGCGCGTAAACAAAAATATATAAAATATATAAAGTGTTATTAGGGTCGAAATGGGGAACTTTCTTTTTGGTATCGGCGAAGGATCTCTCCCTCCGTGCGCATTTATACATACTTGATTTTATTTTATTCGCTTTGTGAAAGAGAGACCAATGCGCACGATCCGAATGATTCCAATTAAGTGGTAACGCGCCCGTAATTGCCAGAGAAAAGATTAATAAGCGCGAATGAGCGAGTAATCGCGGAAAACTTGTAATTTAGTTTCACGCGAGCGGACGCATCGATTTATCGTTGTGCGCGGGTCAAGTAACGAAGTTGCGAGCGGCTTTGACAACCGAACAGAAAGGACGATGACGTCAGTCGCCGCTTTAAGTCACTACGACGCGATGAGGCAATTAGAAGATTAGATTACTCGCGCTCGCGCTTACATTCATGAATTTTCATGAGTTTTCCTTCGCCGACCTGTCTGCGCTTCAACGCGATAAACTTTGTTCGAGGACCATGACGGATCTGCCGACCTACATTCTCGGTAGCGTCTCTAATCTCCTCCGCGCTTTTTTTTTCTACACGGTCATAATTCTTACCCGAGTCATTATCGACACGTCATTTTCGGCTAATCGTCGGACGTTGTTATTTTGTTCGTCTTGCATGCGTCTGTAATCGCCGTAGCGATTTTTGATCATATATTTCTACGTGTTTAGAATATTTCTCGAACGTCGAAGTTATACGAGAGGGAAAGATCCTTTCTCAATCATATTTTTTCACGTCATATAATTTTTCCTCTGCAGTATATGATGATGCGGAAATGAGATTATTCTCATGAATAATGGAAAATCGTAGCATTTATTTTAATTTTGCAGTCCTTCCCCCGCATTTTATGCAAAAATTCCCATCGGTTTCCGATTCACGATTAAATTATTCACGTCGTTATTGTTTTCGAAAATTCCGCGCGCCACGAAAATTCGATCCCGCCTATCGGGGGAATTCAGGTATCGGGAATTCGCGAACTGTGTCAAGTGATAAATGGCCGCGGACGTCTAACAAAGTTGGTGGAAAATGATGTAGCGACGTCGCCGAACGGCAGATCAGCAAATACGGTGGGAATAACGGAAGTTTGTTAGGAACTTACTACAGACATATAACGTTGTTTATCATCTATCGTGACGCGGGATTAACTTCCGCAATAACAACGAAAAGTTTTCCGGAAGTTCGAGTGTTTAGTCGCGAGACGGACGCCTACACTACTGACGCTCTTTCTCGTTTAATTGGCAGGCTATAAATGCACTTAACGCAAAGAGCACGGCAAGAGATGATTATTATTTATGAACGGTCAGGCGATCGCGACGCAGAGATAAAACGCGTTATTAGAAGTCGCACCGACGCGACTGTCTAATTTTAACGATTGCTACCGCTCAAAATAATACTCATCTCGAAAAAGTGTTGTTTAATTTTAAACATTAATCGTAGTGTACTCGCTTCCTCTGCGAAACAAGAGGAAAAGTCTCGTTAATCTCCTTAAAATAACTGATGCATGCTTCGCTTGCTGATGCCTTTTTTATGCTTTTAACGATTTTTGCACGGTTATTTTTATCACGTTACGTTAAGGAAGGGGGCGAAGGGGGTCTCATGCGAGATGCATGTGCGATTAATACGTGACTCGTTCGCAACTCGACCGAATTTGTCGTTCGATAGTAGCCTCGCGTTTCACGATATAAAATACTGTAGGATCGTTTCCTGCATTCTCTCTTTATTCAATGACCACGTGATGGGCTGTGCGCTACGTGATCGAGTACGAACGACCGGGATTTTATGCACGACAATGAGCTGCCTGCTAGGTCGTTGAACTTTTCCTGCTACTATCTTTTCGATTCACGACCCCCGTAATCTCTAAATTACCAAGATGCGTTTCATGTCCTGTAAGTCCGGCGAAAGGTAGACCTCACCATAAAACGTTACGATAGAGTATCGCGTGTTAAAAAAATAGAACCGGTAATTTTATTTAACAGACTCAGTTCGCACGAGTGGACCTCAAAAGTATATATAATTTACGAGAATATTAGAGCTGATTGTAAAAGCGTTGTTTTGACGAGTGTGTTCGTCGAAAAGTATTTTCTAAGAAATATCTTTTAAAAGTACTCGAACGCGTCGAGAAAGTTGCTTTCACGTGGCCGGTGGAGCTCGCGCGCGTACGTCGAATCGAATTTTGACTCGGCTTCTTACCGAATTAAGGAAATGTCTAACTTAGTAGAAAAGTGGCGAGCGTGCGCGATAAATCCAATTGCGCGAAACGTAAAAGGCAGCTCAGGCGGTTCATTAACCAAATACAGTGGACGGCTTGCATGAGGAAACTCTGTCCGATACTCGACCGAACTTTATTACACATCCCCCTCCCCTCCCTTCCACCCGGCTTCTTTGCCTCACTCTTTCGCGATGGAAACTCTTAATTGCAACGCGAGCTCACGACTTTGTCGACACTCTGCTTTCCTACGATTGTGTCGACGTGTCATTGCGAAACTGTAGCGCTCGATTCTTACGTAACTGAACACCTGCCGGCGTCTGACAAGTAAGAAGCCCTCCCCCACTTCCGAAGTAATAGTGCTTTAATTAATAGGAAGCGCTATTAATTAGCGCGAGCGCAGCAAGATGATCTTCTTAGAAAACAGCAGCGTCGTAGACGACTCCTTTGAGAGAGATTGTGCGCCACTCGCACGTTTGAAAAGCTTGTTAGCTTCTCTCTGTATACGTGAAATATCAGCCTCGAAAGTAGCTTTTAGAAGATTGGTTCGAAAGGTCAAAGCTGCATCTACGGCATGGCCGATATGATGTGCTCGTTGCTGCGATGCGATTTAGAAACGTCTTTCTCCCACTTTTGTAGCACGATGGGCATCGCTCAAGTGCCGCTTCCCGCAAGTTTTTCCTCGAGGAGGGGGTGGGGGAGAGGCGAAATTTGGCGAGAAGTCGTCGTGTGACCTCTCGCAACTTCTTCGTGTAGGTGGAGCTCTTGTCTCTTTCCCTCTGGACGAAGGAGGAAAATATTTCTCGACTTCCTCGCGCGCGTTGTTGTGCACGCGCGCGCTCGTAAATCCGCCGAACTACGGCGTTCGCGTAAATCGCGATCGTAATTTTCGAAGGCGGGCGAGAAAGAGCCCGGGTTGCCCTTATACCCGGTCGGCGATAAGTTCGGCGCAAGCGGCGATAAATCAGGCGCGCGAGCGGCCGAGTTTTCACCGGAAGTGTATTCGCAGCATTCGGAGCGCGCGATTACGTAAAGAATTCGTTTCGCTGTGTCGAGATGAGATCTAGGCCCCCGTCGTATCCGATACATTGCGACGGGAGGGAATGTATCAGGGAAAACGACGACGCGCGTTCCTTTCGCGCACGTGCGAGCTCGGGCGCGCGAATAAATCTCTTCCAGATGCGGAGCGAGCGGGGTCGCGTGGCGCGCGCCTTCCTTCGTCTCGTCGTCGTTGTAAATTTTCGCTTTCCCGGCCCGGAGAATTTCGTAACCCTTTATTCGGCTCTCTCGCCCGAACGTGCGCGACGTCTCCGATTTATTTCCATTTATTTCCGCGCGGCGAATTGACGAATCGTCGCCAAGTGCCGCGTTATTTGTAACGATAGCTTCCGAAGCGGTATATATTCTGCAGCGAATGGAACGTCGCGTTGCACACATCGCGAGGAGGCGGTGTGTCTAACGCGAGAATATGGCAGACATTGTGCGCGTTCATTGTCGCGGAAACGACCGACGGCGCACGAGTTTTATTGCTTTGTCCGCGCCGGCAATCTGCGACAATTCTCCGCACGCCGAAGTTTTACAGGCGCGGTCGCGAGTTGAATCCGCGTCGTACAATAGCGCGAGAGATGCGTTTCGAGAAACTGTTCCGGTCATAAATGTTACGGTGTCGGAACGACGGAATTTCCCCGTGACGCGACGATCGTCGAGAAAGAGAGAGAGAGAGAGCACGTAGCCGGAAAAATCGCTGAAATTCTTCCGTCCCCGCGAAACCGCGAAATTTTCCCGCGTGATCTCTCGTTGTCTCGCAAAAAAAAAATACACTCGCTCCGCTATTCTTCGTGAGCCACCGATCTCTCGTCGACTCGCGTGGCTTCGTGCCGTATCGTCCATTCACCGTTATGATGGCGAATTTAATTGAATGAACTCATCGCGGTCTCAATTTAGGCAAACGACGCATGAAGTTGCCCGAGCATCCGCTTCAGTCTCTCCTCGAACGCTCGCCGCACGATGCGCTCGAACTTTCAACGGCGACGGTCTCATTCTGCTGTATTCTTCCTCGCTCTTTTTTTACGTCTTGTCGAATTAAAGCTCCGTGAAATCTTCGCGGGATGCGCCTCGCAACGTTAAAAATATCCATCATCACGTAACGTGAAGCACTGATCGGTCGGTCGATCGACCGGCGGCCTGCTTCCCACACTGCCCGGCCGTTTTCCCAATTACCGCGCTCGAATAATCCCTTTCGAAAGGGCTTTAAAGGGCGCGTTCGTTTTCTCTTCGCTGCTAGTTACTTGGTTATTTAGAATTACACGGCGGGCGCGTAAATCCACTAGCGGAAAGTGCCAGTTTACCGAGCGGTTCTAAACGTTAGCAACGAAATATACTTCAGTCGTGAATTTCGCGGTGTAATTTAGTCTCCCTTTTCCGTCTCGTCTGTTCATGCGAACGGATTTTAGCAAATGAATATTCTTGAACATTCTAACTCGTTTCCGTGTTTTATTTATTATCTCTATATTTCCTCTTATACAGCGCTTGTTTGCTCAAGTTTAATCGAATCGTCGTAGAATTAATCTGAAATATTAAAGACAAGTCTTCGCTTTACACAGTAAACAATTTTATGTTAAATTCAATATATTTCACATGTCCCAAGTGTTCTACCTAAATTTTTTGCGTTAATTTAACAGAAGGTGAATGTACTGAAAAGTAACACAAATATATCAAAAATTAACACAAAATGAATATCCACTCTCTAAATTTCTTGGAATGAGTTCTAAGTTAGAAGTGGCAGTATTTTCACTCGCTTGGAATGAGTTTTCACTCGTGAAAATACTGCCACTTTAACCTAGCATTCACTTCATAAAATTTAGAGAGCATGATATTTTAATCGACACTGAAGTATAACACTTCACATGTTGAACGACTTAACACAAAATGTTGAAATAACATAAACACTATATTAAATATGTTAAATTAACACACGGGTATGTTAACGATTTAGCATAAGAATTTTAACAAAGGCTGATTTTAACACAAATACAAAATGTTTTTTACTGTGTAACATCTATGAAATTTGAATATCGTGGATTCTAAAGATCAGAGAGAAAATCTCTTGATTAATAAGTCGGTATCTTGCGTTCGCGCGTCAAGTGGATTTGAAAGTTGCAAAGCGTGCGACGACACGTTCGCGATTGCGCGCGTGCGATATTTCGCTTCGAAATTCGGAAGCTTGCCAAGAGATTCTCGAAGTGTTCGAACTAGACTTTGCTCGACGAAGGCAAAGCGTGAAGAAACGCACGGCGAAAGACGTCCGTCTCGCTCGTCGTAAACTTCGCGCGCTCGCAAAATGCATCTCGTCTTCACGCATTACGCGAATTTCACGGATCGTTATTTCCCGCGAGTTTACGGACGTGCGATGATGTGTCCTCCCGACTGTCGTTTACCACCCACTGTTATATCATCGAAGCTTCGTGGAAGTTTATCGAATCGGTTTTACCATTTGCTCTTATCGGCATGAATCTTAGAAACGAAAACTTCCTAAGGAGTTGATCAATAGGATCGACGTGATCCGTTTAAAAGCTCGATACGACAGATCAGGTCCGATGATCTTGGTGTCGAAGAGAAACCGGACTTGAGGTTGCTCAGAGGACTCTTGAAGATTGCTACACGCGCAACGGACGTTTCGTATTGGTAGAGATATAGCGGCGACTTAAAATAGAGCGTATCCGAGACGCTGACCAGCGAGAGGCTTTTGACGAGAAGAACCGAAGAGATCGCTCGGCCTGTAAAGATATCGGCGAACGTTCACTCTCCGCGCCAGACGCAGAAATCGAAAGCTCGCCGCGTTGAGTCGGCTTTTGTGAGCCATTCAATGTTAAACATTCGGGTGCGTTCACATCAAGAGATTTTCTATTTTCTATTTTATCTTCTCACTGAAAATCGCAGTGAAATATTCCTACTTACGTACACGAAATATTAAATATAATACAATATATCCAATTTATTTTGCGGTATTTTTCTACTGAAAATCTTTGTAATTTATAATATTTTGCAATAATTTTACTATTCTTATTTTTACACTGCAACATAATTTTGGTAATTAGCACGATCGTGTTACATCATCGTGTTTACTTGCGAAACCGCAAAATGGCGCATGCTCGTTCACGATAATGCGACAATTCTCTTGTGACGACTCGCCGCTAAAAACGATGAATGAGAGACGAGTGTCACCTGCGAGGGTTCCGTCGCGATAAAACCGTCGATTACCGCGCGGAAACGATAAAGTCGTGGTTCATATCGAGGTACATCATTCACGGTCGACAGCCGCCGTTTCGCGTGGAACGTTCGTCTTCCTCGCGATCGTAAAATATAATGATCTCCCTTGGCGATCCCCGGTAGTTCACGCGGCTTTACTGCGTGCACACTGTATAACATGGATACACGATTCCGCCACACTTTTCCTGGCGCGCGTAAGGTCCGATCGGACGAACCTGTTCTCGTTCTTTCGCAATCGTGATTTATCCGCAAATACGGCCGTGAGAAATAAAAGCGAATCGACCGCGTTCGCTTCGCGACGTAAAGAACGATTAAAACGAGATTAAATCGGAAATACGGCATATCGCTCTAGAGCTTCGTCGGCTGCGCCCGTCACGCTGTGGTAATAACGCGCGTATCCTCGATAACAGATGTTTACGGTGTAAAACTGAAATATGCCCGCGCCCTATTTTCCGTCCAACTCGTTCCGAAACCTCCTCGTCGCGAGTCAACGAGACTTCGCCGATGCCGCGCCTCTCGCGGAGCGAAGCGGCGCGTCACGTGTGTGTCGCCAGTAATTAAATTTAATTTCCGGAAGCGCTCGACGCAACGTGTAATTTTGAAAATCTATAGAGGAGAAACGCTTGCGACCTCAT
Organism: Dinoponera quadriceps; assembly: GCF_001313825.1. Taxonomy (NCBI): domain Eukaryota; kingdom Metazoa; phylum Arthropoda; class Insecta; order Hymenoptera; family Formicidae; genus Dinoponera; species Dinoponera quadriceps. The sequence goes on along the minus strand of NW_014556992.1, from coordinate 163,524 downwards.
TTCGCTTTAATTAACTTCGATCACGTTCGTGTGATGTTTCTCAATCACACGTGACATCCTCGCGTGCTATTAAATTACAGAAACGGAGGAGATAATTATCGCGCGATCGAATAATTTTCACGTCCTCTAGTGTAATTTCTAAATTTCAGCAAAGATTGACAAAATCGCGAATTCCTACTGCATTTTGAAGCAACCTCCGTGTTTTGGGTCTCGTTTTGCACTCGTCGCGCTGTAAATCGTCATGAAGCGAGTGCGATTAGTGCAATCAGCACTCCCGTCGATTCACCCTGAATTAATTAATTAGCTGGACGTTATAGAGGGCAGCGTTAATTTATCCTGCCGACATCGGCGTCCTCGTCGTCTTTCTAACAACAATCAGTTCCCGAAAATGAAAGCCCAAGCTCGCGCGGGAAACTCCGGTGTTATTTGCGGAGACAGAATTGCGACGTGTTCTGTGACTTCCACAGCCGAAGTTCGTAAATCTCTCTCAGTAGCCCCCCTGACTAGCTGGGATCATGTGCTTCTAATGAGCCACGCTAATGATCGTTATGTAGTCGCGCTCGACGAAGATAATTGATGAGTTTTTTTATTAATCACGCGAACACGTGTTTTACGGTTATAAATAGACATTCTCACGACTTTGTTTCGTATATTCTTAATCGCGCTTTTCTCTAAGCTTCCGGATATTATTGCGACAAATTAAAATATTTGCGAGAACTAGTCTTTATACATATATAATATACATAGTATATCCCATAATTCACGAACTTGTTTAAATTTTCGCAGAGGAAAAATCAGTTCAAAATTAGATCAAGGAATAATTATTATGTAATTATAATTAAGATTACGGAACTTCTCCTATATACATTATCGGTATACTTAGATATGGGAGCGGCTCATTTTTCTCATTTCTCTTTATTTATTTAGAAAAACCTCACTTTTTCTCACTTTTAGAATAAATCTCACTTGTCTCATTTTTTTTCATATTCAATTTGATCCCTTTCAAAAAAATTCGGTCATAAAAGATCACACTTGTATTCGATAAAAAAAAAACAAAGAATACGACATCTTGACAAAACAGAACATAAGGGGATGAAAAAGAATGTTTCGAAGCGGGAGCTGGGGTAGCTCAGTGGTAAGAGCAGTGCCCGGCAAGCGGAAGATCCCGGGTTCGATTCCCGGCCCAGTAAAACTCCTCTCCCCTCTAATCCCTGAGACATTTTCTCTCGAACTTTTCAGTATAAAGTTTTGTGAAAAGTTTGGCGAATGAGGTATTAAAAAAAAGGGGTTTTGTCGGCTCGGGGTCAGCCTTATGTATATTACGTATGATTTGAGAGATTCGTTCTTAGTGTTTTCCGAACGCGCGCAACGATCCCCCGGGAGTTTTTATGATGAGAGGGGGCTTCTCTCTCTCTCTAGATCGGAAAGGTAATAGTGTTATCACACTTTGGTGACGGGGGAGCGGGGCGCGTGTATCGAGAGACCATTTTTCAGTGTCGCGTTGAGGAAACGCTAAACAAAAGAGCTGAGGTTTTGTGAGTGGACCCATCATCCGAGGGGAGTGGGGGATGGCATCTACTACCCTCGGGAGGGGGTAATTCCCGATTGCCGGTGGAGCGTAAAGATTTGGCACAGAGGGTGTCGCATGTTTAGGGAGGCCGGCGCACGTGATGGGTATTTTAAGATATTTCGAGTACGAATGTTTGATCATCAGGCTTGACTGGCCGCGAGTTGAGAAAAAGGATTGTTGGAGAAGTAGAAAAAGGGGAGGANTTGGGGGGGGGGGGAGCCTTGGGTAGCTCAAATGGTATAAGAGCAGTCGCCCGGAAAATGGAAACAAACTTCAGCTCCCGATATATTTTTTTCTCCGATTCTTACATTCAATAATTTGCTCCTTTAAAGACAAAATAAAAGATTCAAAGAAAACAGAACGTAAGAATAATACAATGTTCATAAAGTGAAGAAAGTGATTTTATTTTTAGGTTATTTTTATCAAGTTTGTCACAGAAAAATAGGCAATGACCGTCAGAAGTACACTTAACTGTTTTCTTTAAATTTTCATAGTAGAATCGTTTGTCCACATTTGTCCATAATTTTTATTTGTCCATCAAGCCAAAACGAGTTCTTAACAAACCCAAGAAAAGAATCAATGATAGTCTGGAACATTCCTGTTTTTTTTTTTAATTGCACATTATTGAATATTATTGTTTGAATATTATTTTTAAGAAGTTAACTAACTAGTCTGTTTGCAACAGTACCTCGTAATTCTTTTCATTTCTAAAATTTGTTTTTCTTTGACGAAAAGATCTGGGATGTCTTAATGCCCTGGAAATTTATTGCAATGCAGATTAACTGGATTTAAATATTTTTGTTTTATTTTATTTCATCAAACGTGTTTGAGGAAACTCAAAGAATCAAATTTCTGTCTTTTGTGAATAATTTTATGATAGAATTTTATAAATATCTAGACATGTGCCTAAAACTAAAGTAAATTCTAAATTTTATATATCATGTATAACTTTCTTTGTTTCCCGGCATTCATATTTTCTTATTATTGACTTTCATTAATCAATATTTTTAATCTCTTAGGGAAATGGTATAATAGATAAACTATTCAATTTTTAACATATAAATTCTTTGAAAAAGTCTCACTTTTTATTCATTTTTTTCACTATTTCTGACAACTAAACCGCTCCTATGCTTAATATTCTGTACTGTATTTTTTAATATTTTATATTAAAAAGAAAGAGAGAGAGAGAGAAAATCTAGAGGAGAGATAAGAAAACACGATCTGTCGGTTCATTCGAATCGATATTCTTCCGGTGCGTTATACGCGCCATAAATCAGGCGGACGTTCTTTCTCACGGCTTTACGATTTTCCCGGGCCAGCAGATATAGTTATTCACGCGATACCGTTCATTATTTCGCATTGCATTGTCTCTGATTAATATTTAATTCACCGTGGATCGACCTCGGATCGTTAATTACCTCCGCGAAATGAACGAGCGTCGATCCATTGAAACGGATCCACGTTTTTTGCGTCGAGACGTTCGCTTCCCGCGGTGCACCGCGTGGTCGAGCCACGGAAACTATGGTTTACGAGCAACAGGTGGGTTATAACGAATATCGTATCCGCGACGTTGTATCGAAGCCTCATAATCGCGAGATCCTTCACGCTTCACTGCCGAAATTTATTAAAGCCGAACTCGTCGTGCAACAGATTCGTGGTTTCACGCAAACAACTTTGAAACTTGTGTTTTTTCGCAAATGCCGCGCGAAAAAAGACAAAACAGCGGAAACTCTTACGTTACAATTAAACAAATTGAATATCCTGATGGCGTAAATCGAACAGAAAATATTACATGTGTGTATTCATATTCTTTCATCAAGTGCATTTATTTCCGCAATGACATCGCAATGTCATCGCAATTAGAAGAATATCCACAACTTTCGCAAAAAATCGTTCTGCTTAAAAAATACAACAATGTGAGGAGCATTTTTTTTTCAAAAGCATTTTCTTCCCTATGAAATATACACGAACTCCTTCGCTTCTAGCGATAATGCTCCAACTTGAGATATCTCTTTGTGCGATATTTTGTATCGGAAAATTCCGCGGTTTTCTTTGACATCCTTATCTTTCAAATACATCATCTTCTTCAAAAGATACAACTATCTACTTCCGAAAAAGCGTTCTACACATTGCGAAGGATACTCCATAGCGTCGCCTCCGGGGAGGACTCCTGAAGATACCTCTTTCTACTTAGTAGAGTCCTGCAAAATATAAATGTTACACGATTGGGGGTTCTACTTTCGTAATTTAATCTCAATCGCCGCGATCTTAATTACTCGGGCTCAGACCTCGCCTCGTAACTCTCGCGGCACTCTCGATACATTAATTGAGATATATAGTATGCGAAGGAATCGAACGCGCGAGCGGTTGGATGTATTAATTAAATAAAGAGATAAATGTGTGTATGGCATGCGCTTGACAAAGAGGAAGCGAACGAGTCACACGCGCTCCGTATAACGACGATCAGATTCTCATTACAATAAAGCATGACTATGAGGGCGTAACGTTAACCACTGTTAACTAGGTTCTCGTCGATCTTTCGTCAGGTTAATCAATGCATCTTATTGATTCCGAGACCGGCAAATCACCTGAAAGAAGAGCCAACCGCGATCGCGCGAGTAATTAATCGCGGCTGGGCGGAACGTCTCGAGGATGCGATTCGTCACCGCGTTCGATCGAAATCGAAACGCCTTCTCTCTCTCTCTCTCTCTCTCTCCTTCTTATATTATTTTTCTCTCTTTTTCTGTATCTCCGTTTTTAATTAAGTGTCCGCGTTGTTGTACTGTAAAATCGCACCCACGCGCTGGCTGGCACGCGTGCGTTCATACCTACGCGCGCTCGGCATAAATTATGCATCGAGCGATTGCGCGTGCGCGCACACACACATATACAAGTTAACACTCGCAAAATACCTGAGAGCATGCCTAGGCGTACGCAGGATGCGCTCTTAAATGCAGTTCCTCTTCTCCTTAAGGAGACTATAAAACTCAGTGTCATACTTTCAGCGGCGCATCAAGGGAACCACTCGTAAATTTAGCACTCATCAAGCAAAATTACGTTTCTTTTACCGTCTAAATAATAAGTGTTAATTGGAAATGATATTGAGATAAATATTTATACAAAATATCACAAATATGAAAATTTTTATATTTTTAATTTTTTTTATTAATATGTTTATACTCGGTTGATTTTATAGAGATGTACAAATAATAAAAAGGGGTATAATAATGTTTAAATATGTGCATATATGTAAATATATTATTAGTATTATCATAAATTATGAAACTTCACACCGTTGTATTTTCAAAACAAAATAATCAATAATTCTAAAATGTATATATAAATGTCTGTATATTAGTCTTTTATATCAGTAATTTTTCATTAAAATCATATATATGTATATATATGTAGTTTAGAAGATATTAAAAAAGATATTAAAAATAGAAATAAAAAATAGCACGTTGACGAGGAACAAGTATAAAAAGTGTCAATTTTAGTTGCAAACATTTCAGCTCCCAAACAATCTTTTTTTAATACAAGAAATTAGACATTTCAATATATACATAGTGTAATTTCAATGAATTCTTATCAAACTCATTTGATTCACGGAAAATCCGACGCTATTTCGAAGTCGTGCAAAGATATTCCGGATGTGTCACAGTTTGTAAAATTTCTCGAAATTCGTCAAATTGCGAGAAATGCGAAAAATATTTACAAAAACATTCACAACCCGTGCAAGATTGCAAATCGCTACTTCTCCTGCATAAGATAAACAAGCCTCAATTCTGACAGAATTCCCAGCAAAATTGAAACTTTTCAAATACAATTTCTTGAATCTCTCAATATCAATTAACGATTTTTTCATCACGTTTAACTATAAAGCTGAGCTTATCTCACCCGTTGAAGATGTTTTTCCTCCCGCATCTCGGAATGTCTCACTGGCTTATAAATATTGATATTATTCGCGGAACGAATGACGTAACCGGAGATACTCGCGTTTGTTTTCAAACGCGTGAAGTCACAGTTCTGTGTCCAGCGCGAGTAATTGGAACCGTCGTAAGTCATCGTGACGTATGAGTACGAGTCCGGCGTTCGATAGATAGCTGTAATTTACGTGCCGAAAAGACGGGGGGGCCCATTAGCCACGTTTGGGCACGTAAAAGCGCTTTCGTAGTTTCTGTCGCGTTGCGTTGCGCAACGGCATTATGCCGAGCTGCAAATTGAGCTGTGCGAGCGCGGTGATTTATGCGTCGTCGTTGTCGTCGTCTCGCATAAGGTCGATGGCGCTTTCCCGCGCGAAAGAGGAAAAGTCTCATTCGGCCGCGCTCGCCGGGATCTATCAGCTTTCGACGTGGACGCGACTGACGTTGGGTGGCTCTCGACGAGATATTTTTCAAGTTGATTAATACCACCCGGCGTACAAAGAGATTAAGCCGGGCGAGAACACGCTTCGAGTCCGGTCGTCGCGAGGTCGAAAACCCCGGGAGAGTGAGATCGAGAACGATCTCGTCCGCCAGGAACTTTTGGATCATGGGTCGCTTCGGAGAACGTTCGCCGCGCGCGTGTGCCAACATCTGTGTGGCCCCGCACCGACGGACCGCTCGATTCTCTTTGCAGGTGAACTAGAGCGAAGAGGAGCGCGCGAACAGGTTGCTCTCGCGAGCTACACCCACGTGCGCGCATGCGGACGCACCTTAGCGGTTAATTAGTTTTTAATTATTCGGCTCCCGCGTTGTCCTCCGTACGGTCGTCGTACGGAGCGCGCGCGTTGAGAAGGAAGGAAGGAAAGAAAGACAAAAGAACCATGACGACGCGATCCTGCTCACCTCACCCCAGCCCGACCTGAGCGAGAACAAGGAGAGTGACTCCTCCACGGTGCCGAGCTCAAGCAATTATCAAGGATGCAGGGCGTCTCGACGGAGGGCGCCTCGCCCGGTGGCCGCCGACTGTCCCGCAGTTTTCACTCCTGCCTGCGCGGAGCCGACCACGACGACCTTGAATCAGGTATCTAGAATACGAAGAGCATGTCGCGCCTTTCGTCCGCGACGTCGAGCGAATCCGTTAATGACCGGCCACATCGCGATATTGTCGCTCTTACCGCTGCGGGAATTTTTGGGAATTAAACATTTCGATATCTTTCAATTTATTCGCTTGTCTAATTAAACGTTTAAGTAGAAATATCTCGATTTTAATTCAACTGGATTTTTAACGCTTGGTTTTCGATAGATTTTTATGGACTTTAACTTTCAACCTTTTTCTGAAAACCTCTTACTGTTTTTTCAGTGTGTATAAATATTAATAGTAGCGTTTATTGCAAAATTCTGAATAATAGCAGACTGGAATCTATTTGTGTGTAGACTCACTCTCTTTGTATTAATTTATGCCGAGTGGAATATGACGGGAAGACAGGTTTTTTTTTTTCACGCGTTCACTTGAACGATTCTTTTTAAGGCGCAGGTCGAACGATTCGGGACGCGTAGGATATAACGTCGCATACGATTAATAATACGCGCGTAGGTGAGCCCTACGCAATATCGCGTGCCTACGCTCGTTAAAACGCGTCGTACTTACCTTTTCCGACAGTCGACGCCTCGCGATACGAAAGAAAGCTCGAGGTTATAGTGATAATTTCCGGACGCTCTTAATTGAACCGTTGATTTTGCCCTTTTCCCCGCAATCGATTCCACGTTGTTCAACTAACTGTAGCAACATTACTCTTCTTCTTTCAAGAAATTTTGAGAAAAAGTTGAGTGTTCTAACAATCTAATACATATAATAATTTTCACAAACGGCATATGACGGCTTGACTAATCAAGAGTGAAAGTTTAACAAGGGACAATTTTATACGTATAATCCACGTGGGTATATTTGGCCGTTTCCCCTGTTACTTCTTGTGAATTGTTACGCTCTTAATTCCACCTACATACATAATATACAATTTCGAGATATACGTGTCATACGACAAGTACAAACATCCATATACCAAATGCATTCTCGCCTCGCGTCGTTAGAAGCAGTTAAATGTCGCCTCAAGGCGTCGTTGAAATCCATACAGAAGCCCAGACCGCGACGAGGCGACAGTCTTTGTCGACGAAATGCCAGATGAACTATTTCCGAGCGGCGACTACCCCAACATCTACTCCCGCGTCGTAAAAGTGCGTACGGAAATACGCAGCGCGGTTGATACTAAACAGATGACACGCACTCGCTCATACGCGCTCACGTGACGCGCTATTTGCGGTAGAGAGAATGAGACGGAGAATCGTGTGGAAAGAGAGGGAATGAAAGAGAGAAAGGCCGAGCTTGTGTCGGTGCCTCGTACGTACGATCACGCATGGACGACGCGCGAGTGTAAGCGAGGGAGACCACACGTTAATATTTACTTTCATACACAGCCTCCGTTCGCGGCAGTCCATTCCCGACTGTATCGTGTTGACTGTCTAACCGGGCGAGAGGACTCTCCGTGAATCGATCCGGTGTCTCGGCAGCCGTCGATCCTCTCGACGCGGCTGCCAGCCGACGATAATTACCGTCGACGAGATCCGTTAAGGACGCGGGACGAATGGGGCGATTCGCGAAGACGCGGGGAAAATTGCGCGAAGACCGTACCGCGACGTACCGCGGTAACGACCGACTCTTCATTTTCCCGTCGCTCGAGTCTGGTGCGCGCGGAAGCGTCCTCTCGATGTTTCCGATCGATCCGAAATCACGGGACGCGCGTCTGTACGTGTAATTGATGTGCGCGACAGTCGCGTAAATCGACCGCGTTCAGCTGTCGATTCGCGCGGACAATAGTCGTCGAACGGACGTCGACGTTTGACGGGTGGCTGTGTCTTCTCTAATAACGATCCACTCGTGCTCGCGGAATCGATCGCCGGCTGTCGAGTGCAAAGAAGAAACAGTGAAGTGACTCCACACGTGCCGTCGTCGAATGACACCGACTGCGTCACAAAAGGATATTCTTTTGCGGTGGATATTAATGATCTCGCGGAACCCACACACATATATATATATATATACGTATCTGGAAATTACACCGTCATGGTTATCATGCGGGAGAAATAGCGAGTAGTCACGTGCAAGGACAACGGAAGTCTCGAAGGTCTTGCAAAAATGACACAACCGTTTCCTGTTTCGCTCGCGATTCGTGCGCAAAGTTGGGTCAAAACCGGCGGCCGATAACGGTACATCTAATCCAGTTGATGTCTAAACTAGGACAAACACTGACGAGTCGAGCAGAGGATACGACTGTCGATCAGACGTGTCACTTAATACGCGACTAAGCGATTCGCATTAACGTCAGATGTGATTACATCGACCGCTCGTTAGCTCCTCGCGTGTTCTCACGATGTTCGATTTCCACGCTACCTAGGAAGGATGCCTCGATCGGTCGCAAATCGTATCGACGATTCACACTACCGGGTGATTACGATACGCACGCGGCACGATCGGATCGTATATGTAGCAAGTCACCGGAGGAATTGCGAAATAACCGAACGCTTTGCTACGGCTGCTCATCGGCGCTATCGATCTCGGGTGAACAGGAAGACTTTCTATGGAATCCGTTATTACCCGCGAGGATCGTAGCCGACGTTTGCGCGATCGTTAATGTCAAGAAAGATACTCTCCACCGCCGGCGAGTCGATAGAGAGAATCGAGGGAACGCACTAGGCGAAAGTCTCCTCCGCATCGTCCGTCCCTCCGTAGCCGATTGTAATTTGCATCCCATATTTTCGGAGATCGCCGGCGAAATTCCGGAAGTGTGTGCCGCCGCCGGTCCCTGCTTCGCCGGCCGATCGCGCATCGACGATACGCCTCCGCGACGTGATCGATGCACCGTGCAGTGACGTCACCGGCGCGATCTATTACTGTGAACAATAGTGACTTGACAGCGACGGGAGAATGAAAGCGAGTCTCGCTCGATTTTTAGTCCGGTGATCTAATCGTTCGCTTCGGCCGCTACTTGACGTATCGCGGGAGGCTCCGCGCCGTCGACATGAGGATCCGTTACGTGCCGCAGGATATCGGCAACTGCCACAGACGTATGTTATTTTTCATTTGCATGACGCGATCGCCGTAATATATTACGACTTTTCCAGCCTGCAGTGTTCGTAGTTCTCACGCCGACAGGCGATATCCGTTTCGCGCAGCTATTTTTCCTGCACTTTCTTATTTCGCGAATATTCTTTGATATCTTCTACAACGTAAAGAAATATATATGATATGATGTAATGGTACGAAATAAGCGAGACGAATTTTTATTCTTTAATTATATACTCGCGTAATTTTATTTATATTTAGTTATATGTATATACGATAAACAATTTCGTGTTAAATTTAACAGACTTTACATGTCCCAAACACAATTTTTGGGTTAATTTAACACAAGTTGAATATATAAAAAATTATGCCAAACGTTAATGTAAAATTAATACGTTAATCGACGCTAAAATATAAAATGTGTTATTTTAACATTTACACATATTGAATATTAATTCAACATAAAATATTGAGATAACGTAAAGTTAATACGTTAAATTAACGCACGGATATGTTAGAAATTTTACACAAAAATTTTCACCAAGGCCGACTTGAACACAAATACAAAATGTCTTTTTATTGTGTACAATTTAGAGAATATATATTATTAATTATACAAATGATTGCGCGACGTATAATTCTCTCTATTGATATATAATTATTTATAAATATTAAATTTTATATAGTTTTTGTTTCCATTCTGATATCTCGACTTTCGAGTCCGACTTGCCGGTCTGGCCAGTCCGATGCTGTTCGTTACCGAGTCGGAGCGTCGTCGAGGACGGAAAAAGACGACCCGTTACATGCGGCGATATGTGTGTTTTGCGCGGTGCCTCTTCTGGGGTATCAAACTCGACTCCGGCGCGTCTTTCTCAGAGTGGGGCCGACAAAAGTGCCTTAAACCGGCGAGGCTCGCATCGGCGACTCCACTTTGGCCGACTTACGTCCTTCGGACGCGAGGTTGAGTTTTCTGCGCCGGTTCTCTCTTTCTCTCTCTCTCTCTCTCTCTCTTTCTCTCTAGGGAACGCGATTAATCCTTATCGTTGTGGTATCAGTCGAGTAACAACGTGCGTATACACACGCGCGCGCGCGTACACGTTCGACAACAAAAGAAAATATCACGTTATCCCGTTATCCTGCTCGTTGCAGAGTTGAAGTGGAAATCCCGTTAATTTCCTCCGTCGGGTAATTTATATGGCGGATTGTCTCCTCCTTTGCTAAATGTAAGTATTATCGCGTTATATTCGCTATTCGGTCATTCAGTAGAAAGTCCGATAACCGCGCGCTCCGCGTTATCCTCGCCGTGCGAGAGCGGCTCCGTCGTCGCGTTGTCGCTTCGTTAAAAATGGCTGCGGAATTAGCGAGAATAATCGTCCATCGTCAACAAATGGTACAAAGCGAAAATGCAGGAAAGTACACGCGTTCAAATTAATTATAATTCCCGCGCCAGAGTGCCCGCGTTTAAATTTAAACGACTGAGCCGACGGGATTGTGTTGCCGAGCGTGCACGTGTGTATCCGTGATGCGGTGTAATTATACAATTTTCGCGATTTTGCGTTTTAGTAGCGTCAAGTACCATTAAAATATAATTTCCGCGAAAACGTTCGCCTCGTGAAACGCGTGTTGTGCCGAAAGAAAGAAAGGGGAAAAATAACATAATAAGTGCGTTTTATCATGAAATGTCGTTCGCAGCATTTTCCGCGCTGTCTGCTACGTTAATTGTGGTTTTGTAGTTAGGTTGACGCACAAAGCGGAGTAAATTCGTGCAAACAAAAGGTTACATTTCTGCACGGCGCTTCAATGGCGTTTCTTTTACATCTCGGAAAATGAGAATTTTGACAAATAGTTTCGACACATGCTAACAATGCTGTAACAAAATATTTAATTTGTTATTCGCTTTCCCTTCTCCCTTTATTCGTTCAATTTAGATCGGTCTTGTCAGATTTCGCGCGTTCGAATGATAAATTAATAATTGCACGCGCGAATCGAGTGAACTTTGTTCGTCGCGCAGCTTCGGCGGTTCGTCGTAAATACAAAGTGCGAACTTTACGGCGCGGTTAATTGGATAAACACACAGAGAGCGAATTTTAATGGCTCATCACATCTCCTCCTCCTTCTTATCCTCCTTCCGTCCGTCTTTTTGTCTGCTTCTTCCTAGCGCGCTCGTTAGCCTGTTCATTATCCAGGCGGCCCGAATAGCTGCCATCTGGCTATTAAGTCACGCGAACGGCTCTCCGGTCACGGGTCAAAACGCGAGCGACGTTTGCCGCTGATCGAAACCGACAGGGGGAAAACTTTATTTCCAGTCATTATGCATTTCCTTCTCTCGAGTCCTTGAGCGTATCGCAGTAAACGGGTGCGGAAAACATCGCGCGACTCGCCGTCGAAAGCCGGCGTTGTTTAATCGCCAGCCGGGCAATGATCGCCGCTAATGCTCGTTAATTACTCGCCGGTGCAACCGCGCTCGTCGATCGGCCGAATCCGGCGCGTTCCCCGTCGCGAACGACGATTACGCGAGTAACCACCGTAAAAGTTGCGCAAGCGCGCGCGCGTTTCGCTTTTACGCGCGCGAGCGCCTCTCTTGTGGAGGTGTCGGGACGATCGTAAAATGGCGTACGAATTCGCGCCGGAGAGAAATCGAAACTGCGAGAAAAAAAAACAAACTCGTGTCGAAAGCGCGCGTGTCTTCGTTGTGTACGAAGACGCGGAGCCGGTCGGCCGTGAGCCCCAAATCATGCGCTTCGATCGGCTCGCGCGTGTCGCGTAACTTGCGCCACCCACCTCGGGAACCCGCCTCGAAAGTTGCTCCGCGCGAATCCCGATCGGAAGAATCGGGAATTTTCGAAGCGTGACGGCACCCATCTATGTGTACGTCTATCTTTTGACTTGCCGCTGTCGAGAGAGAAATGGCGGACCGCAGATAATTACCGCATCGTCTCCGGCACGCCGACGGCGGTCTCAAAAGCGATGACTAGCCCTTGTAATCGTTTATGTAATATAAATCGCGGCGATATTTCGCGCGACGCGCCTCGCCCCCGGAGCGAAAACGCCATTTATCCCTTTGTGGTTAACGCTCAGGCCGGTAAATTATCGCGTGGTATTCACTGGCTAATTAATCAGGAATAATAAATAAAGCGGAGTGAGCGAGGGTGGGGGAGAGAGAGAGGAGAGGCGAAAAGAGAAACGTCGGATCGATAAGATTAAACGGCGGCCGAGAGAGACGTCGCACCTATTCGCGTGGATTAACGGCGCGAACGGCCGTCGGACTGCGGGGGCGTTGAGACATTTTCATGTTTTCCTGCGTTTCCACTTCCACAGGAAAGTCGACGACGGCTTTCACGCGGTGTCCCGCGATTTTTGTCACCGCGGTGGATCGATCGTGATTAGCGCGTGAAACGAGCGGACGCGTTAATAAAGAGACGATCCCGCGCGCTTTCCCCGCGGCGGAGGAACTCGTTGCGCGAGATCGGGCTGAAAACCCGCGAGGAGTCCCGCGGCGGAATTTATATTTGCGGGTAAATTTACGGCGTGTTTCGCGTGGCTCGGCCGGCCGACGTTATTAGCCGCCGTGTTTTTTCCCCCTGGCGGAATGAAATCCGAGGTGCACCGGACAACGTCGACGACGACTACGACGACGTTGTAAATCCGGCTTCGATGACGGTTACGTGTCTATCGACGTCGAGCGGAGCGATCAATCATCGAGGCTCGTGAGAAAGCAAAAGAGAGCGCCGTTTCTTCGGTGCTACCGGCGCGTTTCCTTTTACAACGCGAAACCGATGCTGTCGCTTTCGAAAGTATCCGGCGGGAACAGGACGCGGTCGAGGCTTGATCTTGAGCGTCGCGAGTTTGCGAGTCGCGAATATCGCGAATATCGCGCGCACGTCTCGGGAAGATGGCCGGATTTTATTCTTTCTCCTTTTTACGGCCGTCTGCGAAACACGGTTCGAGGATACAAAAGTGCGCAGTGGAGCGCGCGCGGTTCGATAAATCAGGAGCGGCAGAATCGCTCCTCTCTCGCGACGTGAGATAATAAATTATAATTAGTGCGCGTATCACGCGATGCTTGATGTAATATATCGACGTCACTCGGCGGAGCGATCAAGTCGCGGTAAGAGCCGAAGATTATTCGCCAGAAATCACCAGGGTACGCTCTCTTTCAGCCTTTTACTTGGGAACACCTGTTTACGCTCGCACCCTCCGCGGAGGAGACCGCCTCCTCCGTCGTCTTCCTTACGACTCGGCGCGCTGTTAAATCGCACGCACGCACGTAGCGTCGGTTCTGCGGTTATCGTGTAACTTCTCGGGAAAATTATTGAACCATAATCGTATTGGAGGGCGCACGACCGTACCATTACGGCAGCCGATCGGCCGGATAGTTGAATTGGTACCGTGTTGTCTCTTTTTAGTGCCAACCATCACGGCCGGAAACATGTGTCCTTACATGGGCATGTTTAAATATGCGGTGTAGAGTAAAAGAGCCGGTATAAGTTACGTTCGTATCGGGCGCTTTCGTGCTGAAAGCATCGTTCTATCATCCTCCGAAGAAAGAACATTTCTCTGCATTGAATATAGTTGTAAAGATAAGTGTCGTCAGAATGGATAGTATATCGAAACACGCGGTCGCTGCACGTAGTTAGAAAATGATATAGTTAACTTCGCCGCTAAACATATTTTATGATAGTAGCAACATGTACGTAAGGTTATTATCACTGACATTACAGTAACACTTACTAGGAAAAATAGTCCCGACTAGTTTTACGGTATGTTTGATGCCGAAACTATAATTTTCTAGCGGCGTACCCGTTCAGCTATCTTTCTCACATAGAGAGCTCTGAATGCTCGAAGACAAAAGCACACGCTCGTCCCAATACGTGTATAGTTCAGTGCAGGAAATCGAGCACGAATTGCTGCGGCCGCAAACGCGAACTTGAAACAATCCGAACCACCGGAGATCCCGAAGTCACTTTTACTTACGCCGTCATTACGATCTGTCTTCGGCTCGATCAAACCGGAACGCGACATCCCGACTGATTCTTCCGCAGCAATGCGCGTCTTCCGTTTACGGCAATTTGCGCGCGATGACCGTGAAGTCGATCGAGCGCGCTCGCGGTTTCGTTCGTCCCGCCTATTTCGCCGTCTCGCTGGGCAGAAATCACCGTGGAACTGGCAAAGACAGACGTGCAATTAGTCGAGAGATTTCCTTCGGGCGCTGACGGAGAACCGGTAGACAAAAGTGCCTAATGTACTCCCTCTCTTTCTCTATTTTTGCGACATCCGTGCGTCTGACGACGTCTGCCACTCGTAATAGCTCGCCGATACCGCATACGCCGTATGATAATAATTTCGCAACGCACGCTCATTTTCTAGAAAGTCTCCGTCTGAGATTTTAGCTCGTGGCTCGTCTCTCGATAGACGCGCCTCGGCGACGGCGAAAACGCAAATCGCGACGCGTTAGATCGAAATGTTAAAAAGATGTTAAAAGTTCAAGATAAGATGAGAGAAAAATGTCATCTACAGGATTCTATTTTCTCCCTTTCTCTATACTTTCTCGGTTTTATGTTCTTCGAACAGATAATCGTTTATCGCGCTTTATTCTTGATCAAGTAAATAAATTTCATTTTTGCGAATAAACTTCGTTTTAAGATATTTTCTTATTTTTGCGCATCTTTGACGTCTTCCTGAAGAAACGCGAAAGCTTAACACTTTACCGACCGCTAGTGTTTCAACAGCATACGCACGTCCGACCGGCCGCTCGACCGCAAATCCTCCCTGGCGCCGGCTCGGTTTAGACTGTCGCGCGGGAGTATCTGTGCTTTTCGTATGCTCAGATAAAATTGCCCGCTTTCTGTTATTATAGGATAATTAGATTTAATAAGTTCTTTTATTTTCGTGATATTAATGCTAAATTATATTTATTTGATCTATTACAACGGTTTTCAGTTAAATAGTTATATAATATACCATAATCTATATATTGACATACTTCAATTAAGAAATAGTTTAATATTTTTTTTAAGTATGATATCGTTCAAAACAGTCGCCTTTGTGTAGTAGAACATTGCAAAATTTACAGACAAAACATGTTCTACTTCTTTTTTTTTTGAACTGCACAAACTCTACATTGTCTTTGAGGTTTTACACTTCGACCGCTGGTCACTATATTTATAAGTTTATGTTTTCCGAAATTCGACAGTTTTCCGGGATGGTCTAATCTGGGCGTTTTTCTTGTGGGTTCAGAATTAGGTAGATCGTCATCTTGTTCTGTACAATTAGTTTCACAATCTTCTATCCACGAAACTGCCACTTTGTGCAGGAAATTCTTGTACGTAATATTTTTTCCGTTGAGAACTGTGTATGCTTTAAATGTATTGAAAAGTGCACGGTTGATAAAAAACATTACAACTCGTTTAGTCCATTTTTTTGTTTTTCTAAAAATGGAATAATACGATAGATATTGATCCGCGCGATTTACGTCCTTCATATATTTGTTATAATTTACGATTGAATTAGGCTTCTGTATGGGACCGTTTGATCGTTTCTGGATTCCGTTAATTGTGCAGAATGTATAGTTGAGATCATATTGACGTTTCTTTTGCCATTATTCCATACTTCCAACAAAATTTGATGATTTCTGACGAATGATGACAAAAAACCGATTAATAGGCTATCGGTCGGTAAAGTGTTAAGAGTTTCTTCTACCATATTAATCCACACACCGGTTACCTCAATCTCCGATTTTTTCAATCGTCGCGAGATAGCATCATCTTTTACCTTCGCGATGTTCCACATTAACAAACGGCGCGCCTCGATCGAGGTAAATGTCTAATCTCTAATAAGATAAGAAAAAATAACTCACAGAAGATAAATCATTGGTATCCATCGTGCAGTTTCTCCTAACCGCTCGGCTCGTGGGAAAAGGGGAAAAAAGGACTCGGTCTGTAATTAGCGCGACCGCTTGGCGCGAGCAATTAGACGAAAGTGTCCGTGCGGATGCGCCGCGACATCTTTTGCCTGCGGTGTCGTCTCCGCCCGTTGCGATCGTGGCTACTTATGAAGGAGGAGGCACTCGCGCGAGAATTGGAGCGTGCTCTCCGCGGATACGGTCGGCGCGCGTCCATTACGCCGGTGCGTCGCGTCGTGAAAAAGCTGTCTCCGCGAAAAAGCCGCGAAATGAAGCCGCGTAACAGAACCAGCGCGGACTCCTGGTTCCGCGATCCCGATCGCGAGCTTCGGTCTCTTCTGGTCTCGCTCTCTCGTCTCTCGCGGAACAGGTC
This sequence comes from Dinoponera quadriceps, assembly GCF_001313825.1. Classification (NCBI taxonomy): domain Eukaryota; kingdom Metazoa; phylum Arthropoda; class Insecta; order Hymenoptera; family Formicidae; genus Dinoponera; species Dinoponera quadriceps. The sequence goes on along the minus strand of NW_014556992.1, from coordinate 146,640 downwards.
GTGCATAAACAACTAGTTCCTGAGATACTTGACTCGGTCACTCAGGTAGACGACGATCGAGTCCCCGGATGGAACTTAATTGTAAATTAATATCTTGCATGAAAGAAATACTATCAATTCAAGACTCGTATTCTCATATATAAGCAAGAATATAATCTTATGTGATTATGTGAGCAGAAATATAATTCTTAATATAATCTTATGTGATAATAAAATTTGCTTAGAAAAATTCTATACAGTTTTTGCTAAAAATATATGCTTGCTATTCGAGAATAATTTTTATAAATTGAATAAACAAAAAATATTGGGTAAAAAGAACGATATCTTCAAATTAAGAATTGTATCATTTTGAAGATATTATTCTTTCTATCTAATACTTTTTCCTCTCAATTCATGAAAATTGTCCTTAAATAAGAAGAATATAATATTTTAGTGAAATTATATAGATTTTATCTTCACATAAAATTATATATTTTTACTTATATATGAGAATATGAGTTTTGAATATTCGATATGAATTTTTTTCCGTGTATAATCGCAATTTCGGACTTCGTCTGTCCTGTCTCTCTCAGTGCCGGATCGAAATTGGGGTGTCCCTGCTGTTGTCCTTGCTCTAACGAAACAAGGCGTAAATAATATCTGAGAGAGAAATTAACGCAGCATCTGGCGTTGTTGAAGTCCACTTTGGACGATCCTCAATTAACGGTAAAATTCTTACTCAAGTGGAAACATCGAAGAATCGAAGAATCGCATATTGTATTTAAAAGTCACGATTATCAGAGCGAATGTACATTAGCGTGATTTGATTTCTGTTGCAGGTGAGTCCAAGAGCAGATCCTTACCTAGAACCGCCCGGCTAGAACGGGACCGCAATGTCCGAGGTGAGTGCCGAGCGCGAGAACACGTTCCTCCCCGGCAGGACTTGTTTCCGATCATCGCGATGATACTCTCGCTGTTCTGTCGCAGAAAATTACACGATTGCACGCGGCCAATGCAAATATCGGGATTCGATCGCGTGGGAAAAGGAAAATTCAAACGTCGCTGCCTCCTTTATTGACGATCGTTGTAATTAATTAAACGAGGCGGTCCTCGATATCACGTATCGAGCTCGCGATGGGCCGGCCGCGAAACGGAGCGTAGGCATGCGCAGCCTACATTTATCGCCCGTGTAATTTCCACGGAGAACAATGGTATTCGTTGAGTAAGGTGACAACGATCTGCCGCGTTCGCCACAATAGTGGTTACGTGGAACCTGTTGTTGTGTGCGCGGAAAAAAAATTCCTCGGCTTCTTCGCCTTGACGTCTCGAAGGAAGGATAATTCTAAATATAAGTGGCTCACAGAGGGACGAGCGCACGATAATATGATAATTCGGGCAATCGCTACGATAATGCGCCCGCAAAAGTGTTACTTCGCCGGGTCAGTACAGAGAGCCTTTGCGATGATAACATTCAAAAAACTTGTTACGATAATTCGAATGTACATTGAAAGAAAAAAGTGCTATACATTAAAATAAATATTTGCTAAGGAGTATTGGAATAATTATTTTATATGGATTAAGTAAATATTGTTTGAATGCAGCATTTCTTTCCTTTCAGTATGATATATTCTAGTAATATTTCATTAATGTAGGTAAAAAAATTATTCCAATATTTCTTAGCAAATATTTACTTGAATGTAGCACTTCTTTCTTTCGATGTAAGACAGCTTTTCTCGCAATTTCCCTCGCAAAAGAGATTTCCTCGAATATATGAATTAGCTCATTAATTTTGAATTCGTGTTCTTTCTTTCCATATTTCGTTCGAGTCCCTTTGAGAATCAATTCCAATTAACTGATCTGTTGATTTGGAAGAGAACATTTTCGATTGACTCATGGATGACGCGGTGAAATCGGCAAATTTGCGCAATTAGGATTCAACGAGAGATGACGTCATTCACGACGGTGAAGCGGTTGGGCGAAATTGCAATGATAATGTACATTGTTTCCTTCCGATCAGTTGCCTCCGCCGCTGTCGCCGCCGCATGCGTTAAACGCGCATTCTTATGTATGAACCGCCATTACCGGAGATAAACGGACTGCAAGGCCGGATTCGCGTAGGCGCATGAGCGTAATGACAGGATTAATTCATTAGGTGACCAATTAAGCGCACCGACACCTTGACATTCTTGGTATTCTCATGAATATTAAACTCGCTTATTCGCTACACGAGGAGCAATATAATCATGCGGTTGTAAAACGGTATTTCCTCTCGCCGGCACGCACCTGTTGTAAATTCATCTTCGTAGAAGAAGGTGGATGAAACGTACAAGAAAGTGTATATTATTCCCCAAAATATATCGCGTAATCTAACAAATAGTAAAATCATTTCATGTTTCCGTCAAATAAGACTTTAATACGTGCGAAGTTCGGTGGGCGCTTTTTGCCAAACAACGTGGGAAAAACCGTCGGTCTGATTCATATACGTTCATAAAGGTAATGCCCTCTTTCTTCTTTTTTCAAAGGGTTCCCACGACTTTTCGTCTCCCACATTCGCAATTTGGTTGACCCGAATCAGCGACACGAGAATGGAATTTACGACGAGTAAGAACGTGCTGACACGTTTTTACTTTCCTGGCCCTTTCTCGTTCGCGCCGTAAAAGTTTAATTATTCGTCGGCCGGTTAAATTAGATTTTTTCCGCTCGTCGTACACTTCGGCACGGTGTCCCTCGGCCGGGGAATACTGAGGAGTTATCCATTATATTTTCACGTGGCTTATCGCGAAATTAATTAGAACACTCACTTGACGAATCGGGTAATAGTTAGTTATATTGATAATATCTCTTAACGTTTCTTATTTGAATGTATAATTATTTTTATATGGCAGATAATATACAATTAACAAAATATACTTAATTCTAAAGCAAAAGAAAAAAAGAAGATATCTTGCCAAAAAGTATTAAGTAAAAGTAGCGAACTTATGTAGTTGTTTTTTAGTGCATAAATATTTCTATGGTTTTGCGGGAGAAATGAAATATGAGATATTTATATTACCAGGCATTGATAAATCAGAGGAGGGACGTGTGTTCTCCTGATGCAGAGCGCGGCTTTATCGACGTTATGATCGGTACAAGAGTCTTGCCAACGTGCGGTGTGATATACGGCTCGTTCTGGGAACATTGTAATTGTATGAGCTGGCGATAGGTAAAACAGAAACCTTCCAACGCGTCGTAACTCTGTAAGATAAAGTAGTACTAACGATACACGATGTAATCAAGTAATCAATTGATTTAATATCGTGTTCAACAGTCACCATTATCGACAAATTATTAAATGCTTATCCAATAGTGGATACTTGAAATATATATCAGATATTTCTCATAGTATCTAATCTTGACATTTAGCAAACGTTTATTCAAACGTTATATTTTAATTATTTATCTTCTTATTCGATTGAGAGGCTAAAAGAATATTTGAAGAAATTATTTTACTAATATTTTATGAAAAATTCGAACATGAAGAAATGATGTGCAATTTTCTCTTAAGTACTCGCTAATCCTTTGAGATTGCGATCTCACTTATCCAAGTATTCTCTCATACATCATTCTCTCTCGACAGGAAAAGAAACTACTGCAACGTCCGTTAATAAATCGCGCGTGTGACGTTAATCGCGTTTACCCAGCGCTGCCATTCAATCACTCAAATCATCTTTTATCACTTTTTTCTTGACAAGTCACCAAAAAACTCACCATTATCCAAAATGGACCACTATAATCGCTTTGTTTCCTGAGCTACCGTTGAATTTGTAAAATATAGATGTTCTATATATATTTTTGCCGACATCTCTTAATAAAACTGCTACGAAAGCGTACTTGCATTATGTATCGTTCATGCTCTTGGCTTTTTATTGTTATAAACTTTCAAACCTATGAAAAAAAAAACTCACTATATGTTAAGTTATCCAGAGATAAATCTGGAAAGGTAAATATTATTCTTTTTCTGCTTGAATGACCATGGTTACCCTCAGAATTTGACAGAAACGTCATTTTTCGTTACTATTTTGATATCTGAAAGGTCACATTTTGTCACCTTCTCAGCCAGTCGCTAAATTCACTCTTTTTATTCCGGTGACTGAATGGCAGCGCTGCGATTCACCACGCTCTGCAACGAGCCCGCTCTCATCGGCCCGTCTTCAGCGCGTTCGATCCTTCTTTTAATGCGCGCGTCGTCGCGTGGCCTGCGTGCAGCCATTAACGGTCGTCCACCCCCTACAAGGCGGTCGAATCGTATATGGGCGTCCCGTCCATTCGCCGGATCATTGACCGTTGCGAGATCTTGATACCGTATTCTTCACTTCGATCGCCTTCTTCCACCGGGCTCGTAGGCAAATCAATTTCCACTTAAAGTCCGCTTAAAGCTTCCCTGCCTTCGCATTACGCCTTTTCTATCTGTACTGTTCTATACTTCCATCGCGTATCCTCCATCCTATTCCATCTCCCGCGACGTGAGATGCGCCGCGCTCGCTCTCGCAAACACGCCAGAATCTCTCGCGTGACTTTGGCGGAAATTGCCTGCCGCGGATCGGCTAACGATCTCGCGGGATTCCGCTATTCATTAAAGCGCACCCCCGCGGAAATTAAACGCTCGCTTCTTGCGCTGATCCGGCCGGTCCACGCCGGTGTGTGTGTGTGTGTGTGTGTGGTCCCGGTGTCAGTGATATTCTCTCCGCGGCGCATCCAATCGTGCGGGAGTCTGCGAGAGAAGATCGGTGCAGAGCAGCCGGCCGAACGTTTTCTACGCCGAGACGGATGTATTTCGAGCGGAGTATTCGCCGTAGTCGCTTTCGGACCGTCTTTATTGTGAGATCATTAACAATCAACTCAACTCCTCGAAGAAGTATTCCATGAATCTCCGAGTTCACTTTGTCCTTGATAGTTTGCTGAAGTCTCGATGTGTGAAGAAGGAATGAAGAAATTTGCTTATACTTTTTCAAAATTAATACTGATACTTATTAAAATATTTCGTTGTCAAGAGTCGTTCGTACGAAAATCTCGGAGGTATTTTCGTCCTTGGTCGGAAAGGCGCGTCTCGTATTTCGCGAATTAGTGGAGTCGTGTTCGAGGTAGCAACGAACGCTATGGTTTCCTTTGTGAGGAAATTACGGGCCAAGGAGGAACGTTAATTTGTCGTTGCTCCCAGGTTTCTGCCGGTCTTGCGTTCGTCGCGTTAACACGTCGTTCCGCGGTTCCGCCTGCCACTCTCGAATCTAACTGCTTTCCCACGTCTCGTCGGCCGAGCTTCATCCATCTTTCAGCGGAACGGCCCCTCGTTCAACGTGCTCTATCCCGCCTAAATGCCCTCGGAACCTCTTCCGCTTCGCGCTAAGTGGCCTGCCGCGCGGTAGTCCAGCTCTGCAAAAATTTAACCCGCTTGCGGTTAACTTACGAGCGCACCGGCTCGCACCCGGCACCGAGGCTGTACTTCCGTAGAGCTTCATTTACGTAAATAGCCCGGTGTGTGCTTAAGCGTATGACAAACAAAACCAAGGCAGCCTCCTCGGGGGAATAATATTACCGCCCGCTATGAAAAACACGTGTGCTTTCGCTCCGCGTTGTTCGATGTTTGCGTAATGTTAACCCTTAAATGCATCATGATGTAGTTCTGCATCGTATGATTTTTTAAGCTCATATCTCAATAAATAGCAACCCTGTTTCAAATTTATTCTAAATTATTTTATAAAAAAAATAAAAAATCGTGCATTTAAGGGTTAAGAGTAATACAGCGAGAATAACAACGACGAATCAAATGGCGAATGAAATAAATGAGAAACAACAAGAATAAAAACCCAAATTTAAAGCCGATGTTCATAGTCGGATTTTATATTTAAGACCGTCCTAAGTTTATTTTCAGATGCTGCACGGCTCATTTCATTGGCTGTGAGTCATCTGAAGATGAACTTAAGACGGTCTTAAATGTAAAATCCAACTGTGAATGCCGGCCTTTTAGTCTATTATTCTTTGTTCAATAAGTGTAAATTAAAAGTTTGTCATTTGTTGATTCATTTGTTCATTTTGCTATTTATTTCGATGATTCCTTCAGTTATTTCGTCGTCATCTATTTCGTTGATCCTCATTTATTTATTTATTTACTTGCCTGCGACGCGGGACGTTGAATAACCGAAAACGTGACGTCGGCGGAAGTGATTCTCCTAATTAATTTAGCAACGATCCCCGTCATAATTCGACATGTTCCCCCGTTATGACTGATTGACAGTAGAATGGGAGATTTACTGCGAGACGCAGAGAAGGCTAATATCGAAGCCCGCGCGAGATTCTGCAATGTCACGAACAACGCGGCGAACAATGCGCGCCGCGCTGGAGATAGAGAGAGAAAGTGTCGTAACATAACAGGGGATTACACAACGCTCGAGCGACCGTTGCCGACACGATTTCACACTCACGAATTAATCCTCTCCTTTCGATTTGTAACGATAATTGCCGCTAAGCTCACGAGCAAGCGAGCGAGCAAACGAGTGCGATAGCCACTTTTCCGCTATCAGTTCGTGCGCGCTCTTTGTAGCCGGGACGCGCAACGACGACGACAGATTGCCGCATCCTCACGGTCGCGCCGCATCCTCTCTGCGGTTTGTACGCTTGCGTGTTTTCTCCCTTTCTCCCGCTGTAACGTCGCAACCGGCTCTCTTTTACCGCCGCCGCCTCGCTTCTCTCTTCGTGCCATTTCTCTGTATCAAGCTTGTCCCAAGCATATCGCCGAGTCTCGGTTCTTGATATTATGTGGGCGCAGACGAAAGTCGAGTGTTACAATGTTCGCGCGATATGTAACTTGAGAACACTTAGGTATATGATATCGATTATCAAACACGATGCTCCACTTTTATCATTTCTTTTTCAACGACAGATTCCCCGACCAACTCATCGTTGATTCTTCTTCGACGAATATATGAAGAAGCCGGTAATTCTGGAATTACGATTGAAAAAGAATTTTTCGCGAGTTAAATTTCAGGCAAACAGATGCATATCATACAAGGAAAAAAATTTCCTTGTATTAATTAATCAGAAAGGGAACCAAGTACACTTTGGTTAAAGGAAACAGAACTTCTGATTATAAGAATCGTATTTGGAATAAGAATCAGAAATTCGGTTTCCTTCAACCAAACCAAAACGCACCTGGTTATTCTCTTTCTGGTTAATGTAGACCAGATTTTTTTTCCGTGTCATTATGGTCTATGGCTTTGGCTTCTGAGAGATGGACTTTGTTGTTCACTTTGAAAATCCTATTTGAGGCTTAATTACAAAAATATGCGATATTAAAAATCGAGAAATTGTGATAATTCAAATAGAGTCGACTTTACATTACCGGCGTCAACGTTTCGATCAGATGAGATTACAGATTTTTCAATTGCCGAGCCGTTTTACCGTCAACTTATTTTTTCGACTTTTTAAAGTTGCGTGTATAATACACATTGACGCAGATCGCAGAGACAAGCAGTTCGCGCGAATCGTGTATCGCTTTACCTCTTGCGCTTCTTCGCAAAAAACCAGCAACTTACCGCTCGTCATAATTATCGCGCATAAATTACGACGCGATCGACCGGTCGGCGCGTCAATACAAGTTTGAAGCTGCACGCGGTAGTGAATTAATACCTGTCGACGATGTCGGAGATACAAGCGCTTCTAAGACACACCCCGTAACTCCGGACGCCGCTCGACGCAGTTGTACCCGGGAAGTGGCGAAAAAAATCGCCGAGCAAAGTTTACGTTCCACGGTAGATACACGACTACACTGTTAATTCCTGGCACTGCTTCTCCTCCTCCTTCTCCGGCTAGTCGCTCCGCTCTAAATCACTCTTGTCCCGCGAACAGGATATCGACGCGAACGTAGATCGCGAAAGAGAGAGAGAGAGAGAGAAAGAGATGACGAATAGGAAAGAGCGGACGTAATAACGACTCGGCTATCGCCGAGAAATCGAAGTTTTGCTGTTTAACACTAATTAATTCGATTATTAGGCCGATCAGCGTGACACGAAATGTTTCTCTATCGACACGGGATTTTTCTGTTACCGGACCACTGAGTTTCTCTTCGGCACTCGCAGAGGTGTAATTAAAGGTGATGTTTAAGTCTTCTTCCGCTCGAGGGAAACTAACTGCTTAATTACCTCCGGCAAAAAGAAAAATTCGAAAAATCTGCGCGTCAGTCGCGCGCCCGACAGGTAGCAATAATAGTCGCGTTAACGCGAGATTATACCGCCTGGTGTCGTTCCACTTCGCTCCGCGGAATTTCTCCACTGAAGGGAATAATCAAAGTCATAAAAAAGCGACAAAAATTACTCCTGCTATCGAAGAATTACTCGAACACATACTTGGAGTAACTAAAAGGGAGTGTCGCGGGGGAACCTTTCTCGGGAGATACGGTCGATGCTTTTCCAAGTCAAAGGCTTCGCGCTTCTTCGATATCGCACCGCTGCTCTCGACTTTGCGAAACCGCGAAGCGCGCGGGCAGAGAGAACCTGTTAACGCTTCAGCAGTATCTGTAAATATATTCCTAGGCGTCGGCGAAAGAGAAAGAGAGAGAGAGAGAGAGCATTCCGGCACAGAGGAGAGCGCGGAATTTCTATCTCGCGCGCGGGGAACGCGACAGATAAAGGGAGGAGTCGAGAGGAACGAGAGGACGAAAGAGAAAGAAAGAGAGAGAGACAGGGAGAGAGAAATGGCTACCATAGACGATTCTCTTTCTCTTTTTCTCTTTTTTTTTTTTTTTTTTCTATTCAGAGTCCGTCGTCGCGATGCAAATACGTTCGATGTAAATGCCTCTCGCTCCTCCCTCGCATACGGAAGTAACGGAAGTCGCTCGCGGATCGCGCCCCGTTATATTATATTTCCCGGTCGACGATGCGCGCGAGGTGCCTCCGCACGTGCTCCCGTATTAATTCACGCGTCGTTTCTAAATTCCGCCGCCGCCTTTAGCCCGGAATAAAACGCGCTTCGCTCCGCGCGAGCTTCCGCCGAAGCGCCGTTGGATCTTGGCCGCGGCTGAAGACTAAAAGCAATCTCGCCGCGTCCCGAATAACCTCACTTCGAAAGTGGTCGGTTCCAACCGTGTCCCACTAAACTTTTCGGACGTTGCTTTTTATACTATTTTTAACATTGTACTTTATACATTATCACATGTGTTTGTAACATTTATTTAATTATTTAATCGACAGCCCGGAAGTTCTGTAGTTTCCGTGATTTTAGAATGTAGCTTGAGAAACTTTAGGATGTGAAAGAGCGAATATTCTTTCTTATGTCTTTCTTACATACAGCGTTTCTCGGGGGGGGGGGNGGGGGGGGGGGGGGGATTATTCTGTACAATTTGGATTTGCAATAAGTAAAGAGGCGATACGGATTACGCATTATTTCATAGAGACGCCCGGCATATACGTACGCCGAGCGGAATCCAGCGATCCGCTGGAAGCGCCGGCAGAGCGGGTATTTTAGCTCTAATTTTAGATTCCTTTGCCGAGCAGGCGTGTCGACGTATTTCGGCGTATTATGTTCGACGTTCCGGAAATAAAGCCGGCGTCGCGCGAGCACCTACATGCAATGACTTCCGGCTGCTTCCCGACGCTTTGTTTGTTTCTGTTACCGCTGCGGCTCACCTCCGCCGCTGTGCGCGGGGAGAATCACAAAGTAGAAAGGATCGCGCGGGAATTTATGCGAAAGGAATACTAATCCGTTACGTGACGTTCGTATCGTGTTTCCGAATGGAAACCGAACGCGAGAGTGCTACTTGCGCGCACTCGAATCACTTAACCCCACGGAATTCGGAGTTCATTGCTCTTTCGACGCGCACGAATAGACGCTTTTAGTGGATTCTCCTCCATTCGTCGCGCTTCGAGGCTTTTTTCCGGTGCCTCGGTCAACCATTCAGGGGAAAAAATGGGAAAGATGCAAGGGGAAATTCGACGAAATACCTGCCGTGAGCGTTCCTTTTGGACCGACAAACTTCTCAACGCGAGATGTAAAGACAGTTGTGTGTGAAAAGTATGTATCGCACACTGGAAAATCAGGAATTTAATAGAATACCTTGTACGAAGTAATCGTAATTATGAATAGAATAACAGGAATAAGAGGATAAAGTAGATAGTAGAAAGCTGCGCGATAATCGGAGGCCAATAACTTTCGGATTAAAAAAAGTATTGCATATGTTCGTCTAAATTTGAACCCACTGATAATTAAACAAATTTCGTACCGACATCCGCGATTCGGTTTTCAGTGACTCATTGTGATCACTTGTAGATTTAATATTTCGAGAGCCACGCGAACGAATACAATCGTAAACAAAGTCTCGTGCAATCATAGGCATGTAATTCCCCTGATCTTCGCTCTTTATTGCTTCTCTTCCGCGATCTTGAGTCTTATCCCAGAAAAGAACACGGACGAAAATGCTCATACTTCGATCCTGATACGCGCAAGTCAATTCTCTCGCTTTCTCATCGATTTCATTCATCAATATCGCATTCGTGCTCACTACGCTGCTCTAAAGTGCGTTCCCGCTCATCCTCTTCGAGTGTTCGAGTTAGCAGGAACGGCATGATACACTCGTCCTGATGACCGTTCCTTTTCGACAGTCTCGTATCTCTCCAATCGATACTCAGGAATGTATACGTCGTGACGAGCCAACGGCTCTTGCGAACCAAGCGAGGTGTCCTCGGGCATCCTCCGAGGAATTAAGCGAACGCGTCCGGAGGCTGCTGCTGCTGACCTCCGACACGCGGATGCTTTGTCGGACTTCGCGGATTCCAGCCGCGCGACCTCCGTTCCCAGCATCTGCTCCGAAGCTCGCCGCCGAAGTCGATCCTCGTTGATCGTCGAGAAGAACGTACATTGTAATGTGCCCTTCTGTCGGGAGTGTATCCTTACGGACCTCTTCGGTTACTGATCACCGAGTCGTTAGATCGCCGGTTAGCTGGTGGCGTGCAGACTCGAACAGACTCGACTTCCGACTGATCTCTTGGAGGATTCTGCCCACTCGGGAGTGTCCATTCCTGCGTGCTGCTCGAGTAAACGAAGCAGCTGCCATTCCCTCGAAAAGAGCGAGATAACGACACCCGGATCTGGTTGACGCGTACACTGGATCATTTCCAATTGAAATTTTCGACGAGGAGCGTTCTTCGAGCGCTCCGGAGGAATTTGTCGTTTGTTAAGATCTCGCTTTCGTTTCTCAATCAGGAATCGCAGTCGCATGGATCCGCTCAAGTTTCTGAGCGATTTCATCGTCGCAGGTTATTAATAATGATTCTAAATAATTTATATTAGTAATATATTATAATATTAATAATAATTGTAAATTAATAATAATTCGTGCGCGAGATTCGCATTGAACGAAGGAATATTTTGCTAAAAAAACGCCGAGTGTCGGTGAGCAAACAAAGAAACGTTTCGAGAAAGTTTGCGTTTTTCTTCACGCAAGATAACTGGATCGTCTTGTTTGTCGAGCACTGTGTAAACCCTCCACCGAAGGACCCCCAGGTGTCGCAGCGCATTTAATGAGCGTCACCGAATGATTACGCGATGTCTCATCGCGGTGAGACAGCTGAAGGGCCCGCTGTGTTAGTAACCGATACGACATTTTCGAAATTGAATCTTTGAACTGCCATCCGTCTTTTTCGGCTCTCAAGATAGCCGCGGGATCGATGTTTCCTCAGTCGGAACCGAAGCGTCGGCGTATTTTTGTGATTCCAAAACGTCGAGTGTTGCAGTCGGGTTGATTTCAAGTCAGGTTCAACCCCGAAAACGGGCTTCGAACGCAGCCTCCCGCTTCGCGTCTCCGGGTCGCAGTATCGCCCTGAAGACGAGGAGAGTCGACAGCGATCGTGGCGTATCTGTTTTCGTCCAAAGCAGTCAGCTGCGAATCATTTTTGTCGAGTACACGTTGCAAATACGTCACAGACTAAACCAACTAAAGCAACTATTCTAACGTTACAACCCCGAAGTGTCCTTATCATTTTATTACAAATTGATTTTATCCGTCATTCTTTATCTTTCTTCTCTCGACACCTTTCAACACGTCGACCTCTCCGACCAACGATTATTTTGTCACACGTTACTGTCGGTTACTCTTGTCCTTGAGGTGTCGGAAAGGTGTCGCACCCGATCTTTCGCTGAACAAGCCCGCATCCTGGTTCGACCCGGGCGGATTCGTGAATACGAGAACGGTTCGGCGAGCGATGTCTCGTCTTCACGAGCAGGCCTGGATTCGAAGCGGTCGTCGCGGTGTCGGCGAGCACTTGGACCACCCGAGCCACCGGTCGATCGACCTCCAACCGACACTCCAACGCGATGCATCCCGGTGGATACCGCCGCGGTGGTAGCAGGTGGGCAGCGTGGTCGGCGGCCGTTGAAGGCCGCGGCTCTGCCGGGGAATCGAATTACAACATACAGCTCGTATCGCGTTCGAGCTTACGCGCGCCTTTATCCTGCGTTAGCTCGGACGCCCCTTAAGATCTCCTCCCTTCCTCCCTTTCCTCCCGATCGTATTCATTCGCTCGGCGAAACTCTCTTAGGTGCGCCTCTGCTTTAACGCGAATAAATTCCGCGTTAAATGTCCGCGGCGGTTTCCAATCGCCAGGGGAAAAAAGCAGCCGGGGGGACCTTTTGCGGAATAGTAGAACGTGGCTCTCCTCAAGGCCGCGACCGCTCGGCCGGGCTCGAGTTTCACGCGTCTCGCATCGCGTCCGGCGACTTAGACCACCGACCGGCTGTTGCCGGCTTGTTAACCGGTGGAGGAGTATTCTCTTGTTTCGCCGTTTTCTTTTTCTCCCTCTCTTTACCCCGCGGGATGACATCCGCTCGCGTGTTGCCCTCGGCTTCGCGACTCGGTTATTCAGTCCCTGCTTCGGGCAAGCGCGTATTCAGATAGCGCGTCGTTAAAAACAATCAGTGGTTCTTTAATTACACGTGCGCTACGCGGAATACATATCCTTTTCGACGCGTAAACCCCTTCTATCGGGTGATTTCTGTACTACGAGATGTAATATCTCTTGAATCGAAGATCAAGCGGTGTGATTTAGGTATCGAATGAAAAAGTCCCAGTGAAATTCCTCTCTTTCGCCGGTCGTCGATAAAATCTGAATTGCAAAAGAGCCTGTCCTGAAAGGAATAATCCAAGTGCGAGCGCAATCGCGACTTAATTACGGCGCGCGCGGTGCGTTTCAACCGCCGGCTGGGAAATCACGCGAACAGCCGCGAAGTGGCGACTTCACAGTATTTACTCTCCTGACGCGCGCTAAAGGATGGAGAAGACCGAGCGAGCAATGAGAGAGCGAAGAGAGAGCATTCAAGTCCGGGGGGAGAAGTGGGGGGAGGGGGGAGGAGAGAAAGAGGGAGGACAATCGCGCGCGGGACAGCGCAGCTGTCCGGAGGAGGAAAATGAGCGGAGGAGGGAGAAACGGAAAGACGAGAGAGGGTGGAAGGCGAGGAGGAGATCCTCGCGACGAGAGGGAGCATCCCTCGCGATGACTCATTTACGGCGCGTCACCGCGAATTTAACGGGGACGGTCTGCGCGATTTTTTTTCCGCGTTTAGCCCAGAGAGAAAGAGCGAGCGAAAAGGTGGCGCGCCGTTCATCGCGCTCTCTTATGCTTTCCTTCTTGTCGCGCCACGGTGAGAAAACGAAAAGAACTCCGTGATTCATGGCACGCAGTTTCCGAATGAATCGCCCCATTCAACCTCCGCCGTACGAATTCTCATAGCTCTTGTGAAACTTCAAGAGTAGCGCGTGCTAATGAGGCGAGTCTTTGTTTAACGTTGACACTCGCTTAGGATATGCGTATGTCGATTCGATGCTCTCTTACGGCTTTCGAGACAGAAAATTTGTGAGAGTCTCCAAGATCCTTCTGGCGCGATTGAAATCAGAATCATCGCAGGCGCAGGACGTGACCTAAGAGTTTCTCGATTTTTCTTGAAACGTACAACGGTACAAATATTACTTTCGAAGAATAAAGTCAAATGTAGATATTCGCAAATTAAACCTTCTTGCCTGGAAAGTCTTTAGAAAACAATTTTTACAAAATAATCGAATTATAGTTTTACAGTTTAGGAAGAAACCCCGTTTTTCACCATTTTCCCGCGGATTTTTTAGGCCTCTTCTTTACCGAGAAAAAAGAAACAAATGTGGCAGGTTTTAACGTAACACGTGTGAATTTTTTTAAACGAATTTTTGTACCCTCGGGGTAAAAACCGAGGAAATTCGCGGGAAAGAATGGGGAAAGACGGATTTTTTCCAAAACCTTTCAACTATAAACCAAGCTCGCAAATTTACCGTTTCACACCGAAATAACGCGATCGATGAGTGTATAAAAACACATGATCGATTTGTACACGTTTTATACAGTCGACCGAAAACATTCTTGCGAAATGTCGGACATCTCAGCCCCCATACGAGTGACCGAAAGTGACGTGTACAATGACTATGGTAATAGCTAGCAATAAGGTGTAAGGCCGGAATAATGCGCGACAATAGCGGGCGCAAAAGTTGCTTCGCGGTACGTGAGCTCGAATGCGTTTCTCATTGTAGGGCGCCTGCGAATTTTGCACTGGTCACTAAACGGCTCCGTCCGTCCGCCTGTCTTTTTGTCCATCGATTCAAATCCTAAATAAGCATGCTGCCCGATGTCCGAACGCGTATGCAAATCGTTTCACTGCTCCCCTACCAAGAGAGAGAGAGAGAGAGAGAGAGGGAGAAAGAGTAAGCGAAAAAAAAGAAGAAGAGAGAGGTAGCTACATTATGTTACAGCTGCCCTCGTTCGGCTCCGTATAAATTCTTCCGCGCGATTTCGTACGACTGCGCGCCCTTGTTGCTCTCTCCACTTTAAAGCCCCGGTAATGAATAATCATTCGCAACGAGGGGGTTGGCGATGACACGCGATTTTTTTTATAGAAGACCATTACGAACGCCAGACGCTAATGGATCGTTTATGAGGTCCGCGGCGCGCAAAAAAATTCATTATCATAACGAGAGGGACGTAACCTTTTCGCGCGAGATCCGACTTAAGCCGGTATTCATGCTCAGGTCTTACATCTGAGACAGTCTTAAGTTTATCTTCAGATACTGTACGGCTCATCTCATTGGCTACGAAATATCTGAAGGTTAACTTAAGGCGTTCTTAAATACAAGATTCGACTGTGAATCGCCCTTAAATACGATTGTGCCGTAACATTTCCACTATAATTCACAGGAAGCCAGAACTTTCCATCGCCGCCTGTTGTCTCGAAGATTCACCCGACTTCACACACTCCGCTTTCGTTTTTAGACCTAAGAAGAAGTTATCGCGACTACCAGGAAACATGCACGGACTAACACCAGTCATCCTTCGCCGATCATTCTGAGAACTAGTGGTCTGATAATGCCGAACCGTCGTTTCCACTTCACTGTATTTTATCGTCAACTCCCACGTGGAGGGATTCCCGTCAAACCGCGAATTTATCGCTCTTATCGCCCCCGAGAAACTTCGTGCACGGCAACCGAAATTTTCACGCTCCGTGACTATGCGAAGTTAACCGAACGTGCAGTCACAGAGTCGACATCCGTCTCTGAGACTGAAATTGAGAGAAAAAAAGAATCAAACCCTCTGCTTGTTTTTTCCCCTTCGTTGTCGCTGTCGTCGCTCTCGTCGGACCGCCCTCGCCATCATCATCGTTCTTTCGACGGCGTCTGTCGCGAGGACGACCGCAAAAAGAGCGAAAGACGACGCGACCGCGCCTACACGCGCACCGCTAACGCGGTCGTTCCTCTTCCCACACGTAATTCTTTGTTCCCTCAATGTTGCTCGTACCTCGCGTCCCTTAATCTCGCTCTCTCTTGTCCCCCGTACCCTGTTCGGCTTAATTTCGCCATAAATCCGACACTTATTCCGCGTTCGCCTGCAAGCGCGTCGAGGAACCGGAATTAAGATAGCGCCACGTTAATTGCCGCCGTTAATAGGATACGTAATGGAATGTACGGTCAGACCGCATCTTTGTAGGCCGCGGTCGATAATTACGCCGGTCTCGTGCGAGCTTGATGCGCATGTATCTGTTCATTATTATTATTATTATTATTATTATTATTAATTGATGGTGCAATGAACGTGAGAAACCCCGAGTGATTTGCACGTGCCAGAGGTTACGAGTTACAATGAATCGAGTAAGTCCACGACCTCGGGTACTTTCTGTATGCGGAACGTCCACATTGGGAGACGCGCAACGGTCGTGTTAGGCGCGAGATATTGTTCTTGTACGCTTGTAGATAAAAGTAATCTCTACAGCATCGAATGCCGAAGTTATCGAAATTTGAACGATGTAATCTGACGATCTGCCGACGCAAATCTTTTCCGCGACCGTATCCGATGGAAGATCCGTTTTTCCCAGCCGCTTTTTGCCCGTATCGTCACAACTTTTGTCTACTCTCTTCTGAATATATACCTATTTCATTCTGAAATATAGAAAGAACAACTTAGTGCAGCTGAAACAAATAAACGCGATAAAGGTTTTAATTTGGCTCAAATAAAGTTATCTCATTTTGAAGCATTAATAATTTCTTTCGCTAAAATAAACAATATCGCGAATTAATATTTCTTCGGACATCTAACAATGTTCCCTCTATTTCTCCTTATTACGCGAAACGATAAGTTTCTGGTTTGGATTTGAAAGAAAGAACGACAAATATTTTTGCACCGACCCACTGACAAAGCGCGTCCGTTAGAACTGCAAAGAAAAAAAAACATCCTGACGAGCTGCTCATATGGCACGTTTATATTGTATATTACTTTACGTTAAGTACAGGTTGTTGCTTTCTCTCGTGTCTTCGATACTCACTTATTTCCTAATCATCTTCGACATGCTATTTAATTAATAGATAATTACAACAATCATATTCCTTGTATCGAAATGTCAAGGGTGCCTCTCGATAATACCCATTGCGTCGAACCTGGCGATGCGAAAGATAACGCGCGCACGTATGTATGTAAGAAGTTACGCTTAACGTCTTTAATTGCTTCACTAAGATCGGCTGCTATCTCACGATTTTCTCAGACTTCACTATTACGTCTTTTTACGCCCGCCCTCGTGCGTTTTACGATTACGCGCGCGCCTGTCGCGATCGTTCCCGTCTCATTACGAGCGGCTGTTCATCGCGAAAATTGCGCCCTCGAATACAACTTCTCTCGCCGACTCGTCGCGTTACCAGTCGCAAATGCGAGTTCGCAAGTGTTGTTTGATTTCGACCGATCGTCTTATTATTCGCCGTATGGGGAAGAGAGGAGTGTTGATTCGCAAAGCCGACGATCGGCGCTATCCGCAGGTCATTTAAGCGCGAGTCGTTAAGATGCTCGGTGGATGTTGCGAACGTCGGCTTCAAAGGCACGTGCTCGGCCGTCGGTGCGAGGAAGATAAGTAGCGACGACGGAAACGTGCTTCGCGAGTGCGCTTCACCCGCAGACGTCGTCGTCGTAAAATGCTAATTGCGTTTCGCGTCTAACAAAGAACCCGCGGAGTGCTGTGACGGGTACTCGCTCACTCTTCGTTCGAGCTCCTTTTCCGCATTTTCGCGCGAACGCTCGCTGAAAAAGCGAGCGCTGGTAAGTTACAGCTTGCGTAAAAAAAAACGCTGCATTTTCTCCTCCGGTTCTTCGTCGATCCTTTCTCCGGGGTGAATCTCGCATTGAAATTTCCGTCGAAAGTCGAACTCGCTCGATACGACGGCGCGACTTCAACTGCGGCCGCAACTGCAATCGTGGAAAGTCGAGGCGCATCCTTGCAGGAGCGAGATCGATCCTGCTTGCTCGCACGCGGTAATGGAATTTCCTGCGCGCGAGCAACGCTATCGTATTCGCTGTAATAAATCCGAGAGCTCGGATCTCTCGTCGATCGTACCGCGCGAAATGAAATTTCCCGCGTGCCGCGTGTGAGCAACGCGAAAGGATCCTCTCCGCGATCCACCGCGCACGCGGCCCTCGAGATTGCTCGCTTTTGCCGCTGCAATTGCATCCGTGCTCGTTCTGCCCCGCGTCATTATTCATTTTAGGCGGCGGCTGCCCGCACGAAGAAGAAAGCGCAATCGGATCTCGCGCATTGCTTCAACTCGGATTTAGCTCATTACCGCAATTAGAGCGGTGTCGCGGACGATCGTGTCACGCGAGACGCGGAAATCGCGCGATTGCGACACGGAACGAAACTTGCCGTGTCAGCCGTTCCCGTTTGGCATTAACATGCAATAACGCTAGAGAAAAACGATTTCCTAATCTCCCGTTCGTCATATCTTAGAATTTCTCCGGAGTATCGTGCGTTCACTCGCCCGAAGTGACGGTCGATCCCGTTCGGATTATTCGGTAACGCGTTCAGACAGCGCCGGAAATTCGTCAATCTTCACTCGGAACGGTTCGACAATCTGGAACATATCTACACGGAAAGAGAGGACTCGACGACAGAACACAGGGACCAGATGAAAACTCGGTGACAAGAAGTGCTATATCTGTTACTGCGACTGAGAATATTCGTGTGAACATTCAGCTGCATGAAAACTCGGTTGCGAACAATTAACTGAGTAGAAACCTCCTGCTGGGAACATTCCGGAGCCGAATTTTCGTCTAGTTCCCAGGCAATAGAAAATTCGGAGCACGTATCACGGACTGGAATCGATATCAATCGGGATCACTCAATTATTCCCTATAAAATACAAGAGAAAATCTAGGGAGTAACTAAAGGTTTCCGATCGGATTCCGAACAAATCTATGATACGTGCCGAGTTACACCCACGGAATTGTCTTTCCCGTCTGATTGAGATAAATCTAATTAATTTAAATAAGCTAATTGAGAAAAAAATGAAAACGCGCCTGTTAAATGCCAAATGGTCTTTCATATATCTCGTTTACACGCGATTCGCTGAACCGATCGAGAAACGATAATACGTCGCCGATTATGCACGCGGGCGTATTCTGATTAGCACAATTACACTTGACATCTATAAATCTGATCTGCCGGGGGGAAAAATCGGACTGGCTCCAGTTGCCCCGAGAGTGAAAGGAGAGTCGCCCTAGAGCCAGAGCAGCGTTGCTTTAAAGCGAGAGACAAACGGATACTCCGTTGTATTTTCGCACCGGTTTTCTCCAGGCGAAATAACTCGCACGGAACTAATTATGAAATCAAATGCCGATTAGCCGTGTACGCATGGGGCGACGCCGCCGAAAGTTCAAACTCGCGGTTTCCGCCGTAAAGGTTGGACTCGATCGTCGCGGCGCGTGTAACTTTATACGCGTCGTTTAGAGAATTGTGTGCTTCACGGTGCCGCGAGCGACTCGCGGATTCCTATCTGCGATCTACGTAGAATCAATCTTGCCGATCGCTCGGCCACGCGGATAGCAGGGGAGAAGCAGGCCGAGAAAATTGCGTGAGCCACGGGGCCGCCGGGCGAGTGACGCGTAAAAGTGAAATTTTCACACGAGTTTGCTTTCGACCAGCGCAACTTTAGCCGGCGCATTTTCTCCGATTGCAGGCCGGCGTTAAATTAATTATCGCGAGGCGATACGGAGAAAAATCCGCATAAAAGCGAATGCAAATGCGCGTGCATGCTCATTGTAACGCGCCGTGAAGCATCTCGCGAGCACAGTCGGGAGGAGAGGAGGAGTTCATGAATTTTCCAGCGGCTGTTTTGAGAATCTCCAGCCGAGAAATCTCCCCTCAGAAATTCCACGCGATATTTACGAACGCGAACGTGATTTCGCATCCGAGTTCGGATTCGATTCGTGGATATATTCCGCGAGACTCGCGAAAGAGAGAGAGAGAGAGAGATACTCGAAGAAGACGATGTCCCAGAGACTCTAGCGTTTAGCGCTAAGCCCGGATGATGAAATCCACGGCTCAGTCGGAAGGGCTGAATCCGAAATTCGAAAAAGCTCTTTGTCGACGACGAGCCACGGTCTTCTCGGTGTCGCGTAAATCGCCTTAAGCCGTCTTAGAGGCTTGCTTTTCGAGAAACGAGAGTGCCGTTTCGGGACGCGAACGCTGAGCCGACGTTATTTATCGAGGCGGTGGTATCCCTTCTCCCTTCTTTCGGCTCGCCGGATTTCATCCAACGGCCCGGGTTCTTCCTCGTACTGGTGGAAGGTCGGATTTCGCATTTTCCCTCTTGCATTTCCCCGACCGAGGAATATGCCGCGTCACACCGCTTTGTCCGTCTATTACGGAAATAGACCCAAGCGGGATTTAATAGAAAACAGACAAACGGACCGGATGGGGGGATACAGGATGACAGAAATACCCCGTTCTCTCGGAATAGCGCGAATTCGCGCTCATTAAGCCACCCGTCGCAAGTGACGTCGCTGTCTCTGCGCGCGCTGCGCTTCCGCTTTCGCGCTCGCCGCCTGCGATGCCTGCGGTTTTCGTGGTATGAAAATTGTGATCGTAAACCATCGGTTTTACACCAGTTTCGAAATAGAGCGGCCTGCGGAACCGACGGCGGGATGAAGAAAACAGTTACGGACGTGATCGCTCTCTCGTGGACTCCGGGGTTGAGTCATACAGATTTTCCTCAATACGCGCTTAACATACCGCAGAAAATGGCTGCGGTTTTTCGAGAAGAGCCGGAGACGCACGTCGCGCCGATAGCAAAACGTTCTCCTTGCGTCACGCAATCAGCCCGTACAACCTGAGCCGTTCGGGAACACGTTTCCGACTCTCTCTCGTGATAACGACATTCTCGTGCAACAATGTCGAGTGGACGATGCAACATATCGTCGCGCCCACGCAATAAGATCGCGTTTTACTCGCGATATTGCGTTTAGATTTTTTTTTCTTTCGTAATCACCTGTCTATGTGTGTGTGTGTGTGGGCAACACTGCGGAAGTTCACGCGGTTCCCTGCGCGCACGCAATATTAATCTAGCCGAGGTCGCAATCGAAATTTCTAACGCGAGCGATGGAAACGCTTTGTATCGCACGCCCGCAACAATTAGCGCGCTGTTACGAAAGATCTCTCGGACTTGCCTCTCCGGTTATCATTACGCCTTAATTACCGTACACTCTCGTTGCCGGTGGCCCCTTATCGGAACACTTTCGCGGAGCTGTAATATCGTAGATTGCCGCACGCGAAAAGGGTGAAAAACAGCGGCGAACAAGCAGCCGTAACGCGCGGATCCAACGGAGCCGTAAGGTTCGGACGAAGATATTTCTTATCGATAAAATTCAGCTTGGTCTAATGAAAATTACGCGAAAATCGTCTCTTTCCTATGCACGGCGTCATGGGTCGTCGTCATCGCGACCGAACGACTCCAGCTGGAAGTCTAGTCGAGCGCAGCGTACACTCGTCGTCGATTCTCCGTTCAGCGGTCCCTCCCTCTCTCTCTCTCTCTTTCTTCCCCCTCCCTCTTCTCTCTTTCTGTGTGTCTTTCTCCGTCTCCCTCTGTCCCTCGTGCACGTCGAGGAAGACCGCCGATAGGGTGCGCTCGCGGGCTGCTCGGATTAACTCGAGCTCGGCGTGCCAGATAGCCGTGAGTCCGTCCGCGGTGCGGACCGATCGCGTCTACGTCGTCGTTCGCAGCGTGTGCGCGTTCCTCGGGAGCGCTAACTGAGAGCGACGCGAGGAGGAACACGCGTGACTTCGCGTTCCCGCCTTCGTCGTCGGTGGTTCGCATTTCTCCCTCCGATCGGTCTCTTTCTCTCTCTCTCTCCCTTGGCAGGCGCGGGTGGAGCACGCGACGTTGCGACCGAAAGAGGGAGAGAGAGAAGCGGTCTCGCCAGCTCTCTCGCACGATCGTGAGAGCCGGATCGCCGTGACTCAGAGAACGTACCTCTTACTTTTCTCGGCGCAGCCGCCGAGGACTCGCCGCGAGGACGGCGCGCCGGAACTCGGAGCGCGCCTTCGTGAACCGCCTCGTTCCCGGATAGTTCGAGTTCGGCTCCCGCGGTTTCTCGCGGCGAGTGTCGTCTCGGTGAGGGACGGCCCCTGTGCTGTGACGCTGCTGTGTTTTCGGAGCGTGTGCGCGCTCCTCGAGCGACTCGACAACACAACACTGGATGGGAGAGACCGCGAGTAATCAAGTGCGTTCCGCGAGAGCACGATCGTCGAGCGTGTTAACTTCGTGCACCCCGTGGTACATGTGTGTGTGTGTCTGTGTGTGTCTCTTCGTGATCCACGCTAGATTACGGGCCGCCGGCGCGCACACCTCGCGTTTTTTCTCCCGTGAATTATAATCCCGCTCCCATAAATCGTCGTGAGAGTCCCTTCGACCGAGACTCGGACTTCTCTCGCCGCGATCGTAAATCTCGACCGGATTTGCCAACAATTCCAACCGCCCGTCCTATCCACCGACGGCGATTCCGCGAGCGTCGTCTTTCCCATCGATTTCTTCTGAGACGACGAATCCCATCTCCGCGTCTCTCAAGTTCTCCCGATCGCGCTCCGACTTCCTTTTGACTCGATCCTCTCGCCGGAACGGATCTATAGAAAGAGAGATCCGTCCGAAGTGTGCACGCAAGAACGTATATATCAAATAAAACATACGCGCACGAAGTATACACATAAGAGATACAAAAGAGAGAGAAAGAGAGTTCTCAAGAGTTCTCGAAAGTTCACGGAGGAAGGTCGACTTCGCCGGAACGAAGTACGCGAAGAGGCGTAAAGTACGAGCGTGGATAAAACGTGTATAAAACAGAAGAGAAAAGACCTCCTTCGCGGAAGAGACGACGACTCCGCTGCCGCCAACGCCACGAAGAGGAGGGAGGATACGACGGTGGAGTCGCGTTCACGGTTCAACGCCTCGCGTCATCTTCGGGTTGTATCGGCGCGCGGGGATAACGCAGCCAGCTGATATTCGTCTCGCGGCACGTCGTTACGACGCACGTGCTGTCTCTCTCGCTGCCTTCGACGCCGCGCGATAGTTCGTCTATATTTAGCGCGTGCACGTCGCGCCGTCGAAGGAGAGAAGGAGACGGACGGCTATCCCGAGGAGACCCAGTCGACCCGGCGATCTCTCGAAAGGGCCGTCTCTCGCGGGAAACCGATCCGATCGTGGGTGGGAGAGAGAGAGACGCGCGGGACGTAATCATTGTTATTACCGCGACCCTGAAGATCCTATGCACCCGATTCAAGCTCTCGCTCTTGGGTTAATCCGCAGCTCCTCCGAGGGCGAAGGCGTGTCCCTCCTCCGCATAACGTCGCGGCACACACCTTTGACACCGAGTCGGTATTCTCGGGACACCCGATGCGTACACACACGCCGGTCACTGAGTGAACAGCGACGGTGTGACGTATAGTGCAGTGCGCACCACGTGCGCGCTGAAATAGCCGAGCGGCGTGTGATAGCCGGTGGCGATACTGTTGCCTCGTATCGAGATAACGCGGCTATCGAGGCGGTTGATAAGAAGCGTGCCGGCCGGTCGAAAATTCGCGTTCTTTCCTCGCGCGTACAGAGAGATACATTGTAGCGTGATTGCCCGTGCTGGTCGAGTCGCCAACTCGGATGTAACATGAACGCGAGCACGACGACGAAGAAGACGTGAGGGGCGCGGCTGCCACATCGGCGCGAAACTCGGGAAATGTGAAGAGTCATGCTGAACGCCGAGAACCCCGAAGAGTCACCGAAGAGGCGGTCCACGTTCTACGTGTCGCTGGACGGCGGCGAGCCGGCGCGTCAGCCGGTCGGCAAACTGACGAAGGGCCATTCGACGGACGGTGGCTGCAGCGAGAAGTTCGTCTGCAACACCTTCCCCATCGGCGCCGCCTCCAAGACGCCCGCCAGCGCGCCGAGCGGCGGCGGTGGCTCACTGACGCGCACCTTGAGCAGCAATGACGGCGTCTCGGCGAGCGCGAGGAGAAGCGCGGACGAGGCGATGCCGGAGGCGAGAGGCAGCAAGGTGCAATCCCTGACGAGGATCTTCGAGGCGTCCAGGTGCGACCGAGGAGCAACATCCGCCACGCAGGCCGAACAAAGGAAGAAGGTGGAAAGGACGAGGTCCTTCAAGACCATCGAGCGTTTCCAGAGCCGTTTCGCCGGCAGGAAGGAATCCAGCAGGAAAGACAGCCGTTTGAACAACACTATTGCCTGCTTCGAGGTGGAGGACCACGCCGGCAGGAAGAAGTCGGAGAACACGGAGGAGAAATCGGTCGAGCCGACCTCGAAGTCGGCCGCGCGCGAATACAGATTCAGCCAGCAGGAGTCTAAGAGCAAGCAGAACACAACCCTGACGAACCTGCTGATCCGCAGGACGCACAGCACCAAGTTGGCGAGGAGCAACAGCACGTTAGTGCGAATCGGTAGACACGCGTCGGTGGACAGCCCCGGCACGGTCGAGAAAACCAACGCCGACAGATACAAGGACGAGGACACCGCCGAAGATGCCGCGGTCGCCGACGACGAGTGCGTCGAGTCGCCCGTCTTCGAAGACGCGGACGTCGACGGCGGGATACATTCAGGTATAGACGAGAGAGCAACAGCGAGCTTCCGCACGTCGCTAATCGTCGACGTGAATGATGAATCGAGTGTGCAACAATGACGCATTGATTAGGGCGTATAATTACTTATCTCGCGAATTATCGCGGTCCGATATCGATTCGTGCGGCTGACGTCGCACGTTTCGCCCAATCACGCCGTCGAGTCGTCTTCCGACTCGTCGTGATATTTATCGGACACCTTACTGTAACGACACTGCAATCTCCGGCAGTTTAAAAACGGCCCCACGCAGCTTATAAGAATCTTCCTTATCGCGAGGATTATCGCGAAAGTGAATTCTCCGTTGGATTTCCTTGAGATAATCCGAGTGACGACAAACATGTCTATAAATCCGCGTAACTGTATTTACAGATCGATGTTAATAAAACTATGATTAGATTTAAATGCAAGATAGCGTTTTTACACCAAGACCAGAAGTTCAATGCTCACCATCATATCAAATTAGATCCGGAGATACGATGTTTTAGTTTTTTTTCTTTTTTTTTTTTTTTTTAGTTTTGTTTGTTGCATAACTTTTAATTCTAATTCATTTCAAGTATATATTGCTGAAGAGAGTCAAAATGATATGACCGAAACGTTCGCTTTTTATGTTGCGTTTTTCATTTTTGACAAATTTATATTATTAACCGCCAAATTTTTATTTTTATTTTTGGCCAGATAAGTTATATATATGCACAAAAAGTTGTGTAACGGTATAATTATATTCAAATTATGTTTTGTTTCGAGCCCCAAATGGGGATCGTGGCAGCTAATGGGTTAAATGTCCATCGCAAGCAGCAACTAGCGTTGGTTCTTATTTGTCTTTTTTCTATACTTTAATTTTATTTACAAAAATATTTTTTTTTATTTTACACTGCACTTTGAAAAAAATCTCATAATAGTTAACAAGTTGCATTCGATTGAACGTTCCAGTGCAATTTTTGGTAATTAATATTAAATGCGATAATAGTTATCAATTATGTGGTAATGATCATATAATAATTAGTAAAATAAATTTTGGAAGAAGTAGAATTAATTAAATTGTTTAGTAATTAATACCCAATATTTGTAATTTGATAATTATCAAAGCATTTGGGAATTATTATTAAATCATCTGATAATCCTTTACTATTGTCCACAAAATGTACTAACTGTGGTACTATATTAAACAATATAGTTTTGTTCAACAAACAGTTTGGTGATACGTACCGCGTAATAAATTATTAGTAATTACCAAATCTTGGCAATAAATATTAAGCCTTGCTAAGATTATTTGTTGATATTCTCACTATATTATTTGGTTATATTCATCTTACATCTAATTAAAACTATTTCGCAAAAGCATTCGGTAACTATGATCCAGGCTTGATGGTTATTACCAAATCTTTTTTCAATGCGTAGAACAATCGCCGGTATTGTCTAGGAGATATTTAGTAGCTAGAAGTATCGTATACCTCCGAAGATATAACTCGGATCCGGCGTGAGTCAGCCTACGTGGCGTAACATTCGCGAAAACGAGATACACGCGTAACGATCCAATAGCAGGGTATTAAACGGTAAGCCATTCACAAGATAAATCATCGGAGCGCTTGAAATCGCGAGGTCGCCGGAACGATCTTCAAATAATCGACCGGGCGCATCGGTTCGGCTGAGCAGGTAACAAGCGTTAATTATCTACTTCCGGAGGATCTCTCTTGCATCCGTCACGGCCTCCTAAACGATTTTTGTGTTTTCGACTCGGTAATTACGCGATAATCATACACTGTTCCACAAAGTCGCGTTTAGAAGGATATCGAGATTTATAGCGCGTCCGAGATTTTATCAGCGAACGAGCTGCTCTGAGGAGATTCGCTTAATGAAGTGTCAGGTTATCGGAGTGCATTTGTAATCGCGCGTGCTAGATTTTCTACAGGGACGCCAGAAAATTATGCCAACTGAAAACATTATGCTTTACCAAAATGATACGTCGGCTACGTAAGAGTAAATGAAATATTTTGCTGCATGTGGCGTATTTAAGATATTATGATATTAAAAATTATAGTTAAGAATTATATTAAAATCGTTTAAAATGTTAAGACAAATGTAACTCAATTGCTCAATTTTTTTTTACATATAAATTAGTATTTTCGCCAATTACTCGAAGGGACATTCTTATGTAAGTCAAAAATAATATTAATAGATATTTTTAAAATACGGAATGATTCAGTATTTAATCTTATCAGTATCATCCCATGTGTATCTTTGAAAAAATAACTTGAGGATTGAAATCTTGAAAGGATTCGAATTTTAGACCGTTCGAGAAGCGATCCTACTATGCCCACAATAATGCTATATGGCAATCGAAAAGTGAAGCGAGTGATTGTGAGAAAAATGAGACATTTTGGGAAATACACTTGAACCTGATCGATCAAATTTTTCACTCGGAATGTACATTCGCTCGCGTGTGCCTTTTGCTCTCGCCACGTTCTGCTAACGCCATACACCCAGTCTTGATTCACGTTTTACTCCCTCACCCTCTCTTTCCCTCTCTCTCTCTCTCTCTCTCTTTCTCACTCTATCTCTGCATCCCGTAAAATTATCTTGATGTATTGGCGGAACTTAACGGGGCGGATCTAATGCTACCGCGAATGTTATTATGATATGAAAGAATCGACGCGAGGAATGCGCGTTTACAGAGTGTATCGAATGCGGCTAGCCCCAGCTTCCATCGACTTCGGGCTCCTCCTCTTCGGAGCCGATCTTACCTCGACGCGGGGAGGATAAGCGAATGAATACGAATGATAATAAGAATAAGAAAAGAATACGAATAACAAGCGATTCGCACGCTATCCGTTCGCGAAGAGCCCTTCGCTTTCGATCGTTCGCGACTTTAAAGTCACCGGTCCCTCGGCGTTTCCCTTAATCGCGGAATCCGCGTGTTTAAGGTGATACCCGATCGATTCGGCCGGCTCGAACGGATTCAAATAGACTGGAATATCTCTCCGGGGAGAGGGGGATCGCTGCCTCGCGTAAGATTCGATTGGAAAGATCGGCGGGCCATTGTCGCGAGAGCTCCCGAGGCGCGAGAGCGGCAGAAGTCGTCGCGCGGATAAGCGAGCGGGCACTCGCGAGCGTGGAACGAGTCGCGGGGGGACGTCCATGTCGTTCGTTCACTTCGTCTGAAGGAGCGTAAATAAGGCTAAACGCGTCTCGCATGGACGTCGCGCGTCGACCTTGCGTCGTCTAAATCTAACGATGCACTTGGCGTGGGACTTATCGCGCCGTTTCTCAGTCGCGTCGAATTATTCCGGCGTGTCGATAAAGGGAAACCGAGCGAGTCCGACGTCACCGATCCACGCGCGATCCATCGGCCGATCGATCGCTCTCTCTCTCTCTCTCTCTCTTTCTCTCGTTTCCTTTCGTCTTCCTTCTTTCTCGACGTCGATCTGTTTATGCAAAGTTCGCCGAGAGAAAGAAAACAGTTCGGGCGATAAGAGCCTTTCCGCGGGAAAAAAAGAAGCGAAGGCTCCGTGGCGAGGCTTAACGTGATACACGCGCGGCAAACGGCGGTTTTCTCGGATGAGATAATTCTCGCCGGGCTCGAGGAGGCCGCGCGAAACCGTCGTTCGCGCGGTTAGATAATGCGTCGGGAATCGAGGCAGGTAAAAATCGGACAGGCCGAGTGACGGAAATGAAGGGCGGGGTCTCCGCGCGGCGGTCTCGTAAATCAGGCCGCGGTACGACGGCGCGACCCGCGGAGATCGAATTTCGCGATTCCGCCGACGAATCTGTCGGGTGGTACCGTTACGACGGCAGAAATTGCACAGTGAGGAAGACCCGGACGCGCCTTTTATTTCTTGTCGCCGGTCGATCGGTGGGTCGGTCGGTCGGTCGGTCGGCCGTTTTAATTAAAGAACCGCGGGATTACACGCGTTGACTCGTAAGTTTTCTTCTCGTTACTCTTCGCTCTCACGTACCGTCGAAGCTGCAGCGCGATGTACGCGCGCGCCTTGTGCCACTCTGTTGAAAGAACGGAAATTCTACGGTTTATCCGGGGAAAAGGGCGTGCGGAAGATCGGAGATATATTAAACTCTGACCTTTATCAGAACAATCGGTTTCTCCTTAACGTTCTATATTTTGACACACGTGTCTCGCAAAATCGGCGAGACAGATGTTGAGACTTATTAGCCTGCCGATACCTGTTTTAATATTCGTCACGATAGTTTCACTGATGAAACACACAAGAATCTTCGAATTATTTTCGATAGATTTTCTCCCCTTAATCGATCCTGTCATTAAAACAATGAGATTCTATTACCGGAGCGGTTATAGATCGTTTTTATCATTTTTATCCGCGTCAATAATTTGCGCGACAAATCTCTCCCGTCTAATGTTTTGTCGCGGTTTGTCGGCGGTTAGGCTAGGGGTAACACACCGAGAGAGGTACGCGTTATTTTCGGCGGAGGTTGACGAGATTAATAAGCCCGGCAGGAATGCGGACCCCCGAGATTTTTGTGACTAACTAGTTTGTGCGTCCGGACACGTGGCCGCGCGACAGACCGCGCCGCAGGAGTCCCCACTGTTCACAAATCGCGTCGATCGTAGCGGCGGAGGGACCTGCATCGACATTTTGGGAACCTACTTATGCAGGGCCCGTCGTTCGTTCAACCACCTGCCCTCCACAGCTCCAACACCGAAGAAAAAGTCTCGGCATGATATTACAGTCCCCTCGGTCAGACTTCCCTGCGATCTCGCGCCACGAACCTTCGAATGTTTTCTTCCAAATCTCACCGAATAGATCGCATCTAGTCGGAGAGACTGGACTAGTGTTAGCGTGCCTGTCAATGATACTAAAAATAGTAACAATATAAGGCTCGGTAGAATTTATCGAAAAATTGAAGAGACGGATATTTAATACAGATGTTAAATCGATACGTAGAAATAGATACTAAAAATAGAACCAGCATACGAACCAGTATAAGAATCTTGCGGTTTTTCATAATTTTATTATAATATCTAAATTCATAAATTTCACGTACTATTTGATAACGATAGTGACAAATTGATGCTACGTTGGATATTAAATTTGCACGCGTTCGTGGTGTAAATATGTCGCACGTCTCCTCTCGCGTACGTTCGTAACGTTCGCGATAAGCGCACTTTGCACGAACGCCATAAGGTCGGTGTAGATACCGCGCGATATTGCCTTCTGGACCATATTGCGACAGCGTTTGCAGAAAAAAAAAAAGGGGAGGGGGAGAGATATCACGTCGTCTCATACCATCGTCGTTCCGACGTCGTTTATCCGGAGCTTTCGGGAGTTTCATCGCTGCGCGATGAAGCGGATCCGATTTTTCATGCTCGTCCCCGACACTCTTTGAATTTCCACGTAAAAAACTAGTTTCTCGTCGCGCCGTCGATCGATCTCGCAAACGAGTGTTTAAGGTATTCATTCGGATCTCTCTCTCCCTCTCTCTCTCTCCTTTTTTTACTCAATTCGCATTCTATTTCCGCCGCTCACCTTGTCACCCCGTGAAAAATCGCGATGACAGCGCAGGTTGTGGCTTCATCTCTACGGCCGGCCGCTTGAATGAGAGCGTTTCGTTCCTGATTTCCCCTCTCCCTTCTTTCGTGACTTTTTTTTACGCGAGCGAAGAAACCCTCCGGATCATTCGCGCGAAAGAGACGATTAACGGGAGTAACACGCCGGCGTCCGACGAATTTTTTCATCATCTGTCGCAAGAACCGCGATGCAGAAGTAGCAGATGCGGCGGCTCGGCGGCACGAATGAACGATTCTTTTTCCGATCGATTAAATATCCGTCCCATCTGTGTGTACTCCCGAATATAATTAATTTTCCAGGCGATTAGTCAATATCGCGCACCCCCCGGTAACGTGTAAGAGACGAGAATCGTAGATCTCACGATGCAATTCTCAATTTTTCCATTTGCAATTAAAACAGCACGTTTCATACGACCAGAGTCGCGAAAAGATTGCAACATATATTTTTTGTAAATTTCGAAACGCATCCCGTGTCCAACAGGAGAATTTGGTTTTTTTTTTTTTTTTCAGTAATTCATAGGATACATATTTTCCTATTAGATACGAAGTGCAAAACTCATCGAAAAAGAAATTCTTGCGACCTTTTTGCAACTGACTATACAAAACGTTTTCGTGTATGACTCTTGATTTTTGACAATCAATCAATGACACCACTTCCGTGGAACTTTTCGCGTGCTGATTAATAAATTTAAGTCGCGATAACGGACGAGCCATACATATCAATAACGCTAATGCGCGAGATAATGACGCGGCCCATTATGCGGCCTCGGTACACGCCGACGCATTGGCCTGATCGTCTCAATTTGCGTCTCAATGATGTCGCACGACTGTGATTAATTTTCCAATCACGACCCTTCGTGCCGTGAAAATGTCGATCGGTTTTAAACAAATCCAGAGGCTTTGGAGGATGTTTGAATTCATTTTGCCGATCGCAATTCTAATGATCAAACATACGTTCTTCGTGCACATAAATCACTTCGTTCGTATCGCTCGGCTTTCGCAAAAGCCGAATTTCGCCACGACCGGACGATTCGCCGCGTCTCGCCACGAAATCGATATTTCCGCGGCGGCTTAGCGAGCCGTGATAACGGACGACGGGGCGTATATATCAATAACATTAATGCACGCGATAATGACACACGGTCCATTATGCGGCCTCGTGGAAACACCGTTACCGCGTGTCTATGATCGTCTTCATCGACCTACAGAGCGGTCTCGTCGACGAGCGAACGTTTCGCGCGCGCCGAGTAGTGAATCGGTACTTTTCAAGGCGCGTTGCTCAATGTAGGTCTCGTTATGAAACGATTTCGACACGGTGTTACTTAATTATGGCCAATCGTGTCTGTCGACTCGAACCGTGGCCTTACGTTTCGTGCCGCGCTACAGTTCTACACATCGCCGATGAAATCTTTCTCGGCGCCGTTCATTGTTCGATTTCATCTGCTCGTAATATCTGCTCAGATAGAAGAAGTCGCGATCTTAACGCGCTCTCGAGAGATTTTGCGGAAAATTTTCATCGAGAAATTTTGCTTATCACCTACCTATCACTTTGTGCAATTTACGTTCTGCGATTAATCTTTGAACCACGAATTCTACTTAATTTTAATTTGGCGCGTGTAATTTTTTTTCTCGCATTTATTTTTCATTTCATTTTATATATATGATTTCGTCATATTATCAAATTTTGTATTTCCTCACACTTTTGCTGTTAAATATTTTTTTGTATTCAAACGATATGTTTATTTATATATTGCCTCACCTATCAGTGTAACCAAAAGGTACTTCCCGTTAAATAAACATTATTATTATAAAGATTCTTTTAATCGCTTATCGATCGTTTTCAAAAAATGATAACGTAGGAGATTTTGTTAATTAAGATAGACATATTTAATATAAGTACATAAAACCGATTAAAAATTAATTATAGGATTCTTTCGAATCGTTTGCTGATTTATACGATTAATATTCTATGATTAGCCTTTTATTTATATAAGAACGTTTCTGATTACTTATCGATCTGAAAGTAAAATACCAGGACTTGTATAATATATAACCAACCCGCGCGACACGCAATATGTTAGAGCGAGGTTTCGAAGTTAATTAACGCGAACTGGCATTCTAACGTTGGCATAAAAGAGTCGACTAAAGCTTGGCTTACAATGTGTTCTTTGCGTCTTGTTTCTCGCTCTCGATCTTTCTTCTGTAAGAACTTCTATTTACTTGTGGAAAAGAGATAGTAAGAAACAAAGAGCACACTGTTGATCAGGCCTTAGACTTCACAGAGAATTTCCGGAATCGTTTACCGGTTTACACGATTGATACTCCACGTTAATCCTTTGTTTGCGAATCTCTTAGATCATGATTCAAGTACATTTGCACCGATCGCCCGCAAATAAGACGTCGGAATACGCTATTTATAATCGATTCGTGTGGCACATAATGTTAGAGCCGAGGTTGTTCTGTTAGCCGAGGCGAACTAAAAGTCGACAGACCGCAATTACTCCAAGTGAGCGGATTTCTTTCCTTTCGCCCCGCGGCAGCGACTGCAGCGGCGGCGGCGGTGCGTGAGAACAGCGAGCGCGATCGCAGAATGCCGCCGTGTGCATGTCAAAAGTCGGTAACGAAACCTGTTATTTTTTAATACCCGATCATTTCGTTGAGTTTTATCGCGGCTGATTGCCCACGGGACCCGAAAGGGAACTCTCTTCTCGGCAGGGAACTCCCGACCGCGCCACAGTACGGATTCTGTAATGCGAAACTTCCCGGTGTCGCGGAAATATCTCGAATTCGCTCGGCGCCAAGTGCATCGTGAAACGCATCGCGAAATGCACCGTGCGTTTCACAAGGTATCGATCATCCTCGAGACGCGCGAGTTCTCACCACTCTTGACCGCGTTTACGCCGATTTCCCGCCTCTCCGATCGGCCCACTGAACTTTGACCCACTTCGCCGACGCGGCGGGTGTCGCAGCTGTGTGTGCGTCTCGTTTTCCTCGCGCGATTCATCGTCCGCGCGTCGTGCCATTAACGACCACCCGAAGCCAGTCGACCCGAGTTTACGCAAGCCAAACGTCAACAATGACTCGTGCCACCCGGTATAGGCGTGTCCGGGCGTTTTGTGTGTTTTTTTTTCTCGGTCCCCACGTGGCGGATGGACACGCCGAGTTCACGGAAGTCTATAGATGGACAGAGGCGCGCCGCCGACGTCGCTCGAATTATTTTTCCTCCACACCCCGAAGATAGAAATCGCGACTGTCTATCTCCGGGGGATACTCCGTCTCGCCGACCGCGGCCTGCCTACGGCCAACCGCGACGCGCTGCGTGCACGAAGCTCGACAATAGATATGCTAATTTCCCGGTCGCTGCACTCCAGTTTTCCAAAGTCGATAGCCGCGCTTTGTACGCTTGCTTTCAATACGACTTGTACGCGGCTTGTTTTCGACGCAGTCTGATGCAGTTTTCAGCCCAGCCGACGGTCCAATGAGGGAACTTGTTTTCTAAAGACGAATTTTCCCAAGACGAGTTCTCTCGGTGGACCAGCGACTACGTTTCGAATTGCATCGAAAAGAAAAGTGTTCGGGTTGTTTCGAAATCGATGTATGATCGGTCACGAAGGAGTTGCTGCATTTTCTTTTAGATGAGTTCCGTAACGCATCTCGTATCTAATAAGAAGTGTCCCCTGAGAATTACTAAAAAAAATAATTAAAATCGAGCATGCATGTTTTAATGCCATTAAATATTATTAATATAAGTATGAGAAAGTGAAGATATCTATAGTACATACGAAACGTACTGAATTTTGTTCAGCCGAAAAAATTCGGTACGTTATATACATTTTATATACATTTTTACCCCTCTTACATTCATATCAATATTAAATAACACCAAAATATCCGTGTTCGGTCGCAGTGGCCTCATACTGGCAATTTTAATTTTCATCTGAGCCTAATACTTCAAGATTTCAGACTAAAAAACAAGCTTTCCTATTGGATACGGAATGCGTTCTGAAACTTAAAAAAAAAAACATATTGTCGCAACCTTTTTGTGACTGACCATACAAAACGATTCAAGAGAATCTGTCGACCATAACTGTGAAATGGTCCCATGAATAAAAAATTATACGATCTCTCGGTAGATATTCGCACGAGCTCAAAAGAGAGAGAGAGAGAGAGAGAGAGAGAGCCCGTTAAATTCCGGAAACTCGCTTGAACTCGGTTCCTACCGACTCTCGATAACCGACAACCGGCAGTTGAACGACGAAATCGTGCGTGAATAAAAAGCGTCGCAGCGGGATTCTTCTCGGAACGCAGCGGCGATTGCATATCGCGACACATTTTTCCATCCCATTTCGCGATGATCCACTTTGCGGCAACAGCAGCAGCCGCAGCTGACTTTATCAAGTTCAATGCGGCCCGCCGGACATGACGCAACGATAGACCTCGGAAACACACGGGGCGATTATAATTTACCGCCGACCGATTTACCATAAATTAACTTCTCCTATTGTATAGGTGCGACGAAGGCGGTGGAATAGAACAGGAAAGGGGACATTAACAGCCAGACAGTTGCGTCTGAATATTTAATGTGTACTTTGAAAATCGATTTCTCTACAGACAGTCTCGCTCTCGAGCCGGCGCGTTATCTTTATATTCCTCTATCTTTATCACCGCGAAACGTCGAAAAGTCACTGTCCCGATCACCGTAATCGACATAATCGCCGATACGTGGCTTCCTCATTTTCTCGCGTTGAATGAAGCCACCGGAAATGACATCAGACGAGGCGCGTGACGAGCGAGCGGGCAAACGCTCGGCGAGTCCGCGGAAAATCGTCGCGCGATACACGTGTCCTACAATGCCATTAAGCGATATAACGGTCGGCACAAATGCATTGTCGAGGACGCGATCAATTGAGACGGCAATTTGCCGTGCGGTCGGCGGAATTGAGAGCGTCAAATTGCGCGGGGTTGAAACCCGGTGAAATTTACATGTCACCTTAATTGAAGAGGAAGCACGCTTCGCTGGAAAAGAAGGATCCGCCCCCTCAATGAAATCCTACGCGATCTCGAGTCGGCATATAATTAGCCGAATCACGCGTTGGATTCTTCTGCGACGATTATCGGCCGTGCGTGATGTAACATAATAACATGCAATAATGTAAACGAATAATACATATAATACGAGGATAAAAAGATACGTACACATCAGCCGCGCCGCAAACGCCGCGAAGAGGAGCAACGAACCCGGCGATTAATTGCAACAGCTGATTAGCAGCGCGCGAGCGCGATAACGTAATAACGCAATTAATCTCGCAATTGTGATTAATCGACGCGTCATACTTTCTACTTTCGCGACTGTCCGATTACACAATACGGCGTCATAATATTTTTTTTTCTCCGAGTGAATCATCCATGACCGCGGACGGTATTTCTGAACGTAATATCGTGAGAATCGCAATTACGCGAGGACGTTATCGTGACGTTTGACTTTTTCCCCATTAAATAGGCTAATTGATTAGATTACCTTGTTTCCCGCACCCACTTTAAATGATCTACAATTTCTAATTCGTCACAAAAATTTAGGACGGAATTTTGTCTGCTATTTTGTATGTAGCGCAACACAGAGAATGCTTGGAGATTCATACACTGAAAAAAAGTGCTATATTCAAGTAAATATTTGCTAAGGAGTATTGAATGTAATTATTTTATTTGGATTAAAAAATATTACTTGGATGTAGCACTTTTTTTCCTTCAGTGTGTTACGTTCAAGTAATATTCACTTACTCCAAGTAAAATAATTATTCCAGTACTCCTTAGCAAATATTTACTTGAATGTAACATTTTTCCTTTCAGTGACATGTATATTGATAAATGTAATTCTCCAAATATCTCTCAATACGAGAAAATATTTTTCCTTCGAAAATTAGCCCGAGTCACAGATTTTCTAAAGCGGGCTGTAGGATAAAATTGCAAACAAATTTCCACCGCGAATTATCGATCCCGTAAAGCGAGCTTGTAATGACGGAAGACCCTCTGTGCGATCTATCCGCCTACGTGCCTTCGTTAATTAAAATCCTCGTCTGCGATCTGTTATCGATAGCTAATTAAACCTGCGGTCGAATTCGCCGGTGGTTTGCCTTTCTCGCGTCTCCGAACTCGACGTCGTCTCGTCCCGTCCCGTCCCGCACCTCCTCATCCCGTCTTGTCGTAGACAGCCAGCGAAAATTGCAAACCGCAGGAGCCAGTCGTGTTTCCGTCTTGACGAAACTGTGGAATTTCCGTGGTGGGCAAACGCGGCGCAGTAAATGTCCTCGTTTGTCGGGCCCGCTCGCGAGTTAATTACGTCGCTGTCCGATTGGGTTCCCCGCTCGCTTCATCCTCTCGTCCTCCGAAGAGGCCGGCTGCGCTCTACCGAGGCGGCGGGCTTAATTGATTTAATTAGCGCGCTCCGTGTCACTGCCGCTCGAGTCGAAGAACTGCTTCCAGTAGTCTGATCTGTACTTGGCTGGGAATTTTTTCTCAGACGCGCCACGCGAACGGAGTCGAAACGCGCTTTCCTCTCGCTATGTCGGCTTGCATAATTACGCCGCTTGACGAGGGATCATGCTCCATTGTCGGTGTTGTGGGGAGCCACGTGTTCCGCGAATTTGCCTTAGTGGCCTATGTAGACGCGTGGAAAAACAATATTTGCTCCCGATTCGCGAACAATGGAGCCGAACAAAAAAGAGCGTCCTTGATCCGCAAAAATGTATGCCTTTACGTCGACGGAGCGATCGGATCTCGACACCCTTCCTGCTTTATTCTGATCCCTTTAAAAGATAGCTTATGACACAGGTCACAGTTAGAGACGTCTTAGAGAGAGAGAGAGAGAGAGAGATCCAGCCGTTAAATGTCGCTACTTTTTTCTCGCTTTTGTCGCTGCGTGTTTGCCGATCGGCGCCGCATCCTATCAGCCGCCGCCCGACCTCTCGCCACATCTGCATAATTCGTCGGATCGTTCGGACGAACCCCGCCGATAATTGTCTATTTAGAAAGACGACACTCGTCGAATTCCACAGATAATGGCGCGCCCGCATCGCCGACCTCTCGGACCCCTGGGGACCCTGTAAGAATGTTTCGGTTATAACGACACCCGCGATACAAAGTATTTCAGACATTCGTGTGCATGTTATCATCTCAGAGTTATCGTGTACTCTGTATATGTGTATCATTTGCGCAACACCAGATACCGAAAATTCGTACGCGCAATCGTCCCGACGAAGAATCGAGGCGTACCCTGTTAATGTCAGGTTGATTCCACGGTTTTCCCCGCAAACATTGAAGCGCAAAATCTAAACAAAGCCTTCCAGCAAATACAAAGTAACAGTTATACAAGTGT
This sequence comes from Dinoponera quadriceps, assembly GCF_001313825.1. Lineage (NCBI taxonomy): Eukaryota > Metazoa > Arthropoda > Insecta > Hymenoptera > Formicidae > Dinoponera > Dinoponera quadriceps. The sequence goes on along the minus strand of NW_014556992.1, from coordinate 109,287 downwards.
TAGTTGTAATTTTCTACTCAGTAGTATAATTGTTACTTAACGCGTGCGTTATATAACAGTTATATTGTCGAGTAGGAAATTACAACTAACATTTATATAACTGTTACTTTGTGATTGCTGGGCTGTAAGTGCCAACGTAGGATGTAGGTTACGAAAATTTAACCATGAAAACAAAAAGAACTTAACGCACATAGGGACACGTTATCAAAATCGTACTACTTAAAGTACTTTTTTAAATGGTTAGTATCACACAAAAACATACAATGCAATTGGTTCAAGTTTTGATTACGCTTTTCCGCTCACACACATTCATTTAATATATTTACTGTGGATCACTCCTTATCTTCAATAATTACAGAAAAAATAATGCGATACGATTTAGGCGACTAGTACGATTTAGGCAACTCTCCCCTAACAGTTAACTTGTAAACAAGTGTTGATCCTGACAAAATATCGGTATTAACAAGCTTGCTGTATGAACCAAGCGGTTTTCAAATAGAAATAAACGTCGGCGAAGAAAACGTGTATTCTACGCGAGGGGAGACTTCTGAATTCGCCTGATACATTTCGTTCGCAGTAACATTCGCGACATTAAGTACTCAGCATTAGGGCATCGTACGCGTTATCGCTTCGGCGCGCGGAGTCTGGGACAAAGACTTCGTACATGCGTTTGGTTCGTGGTAATGGCCGCGATACCGAGCATTAGACATTCGTACGTTCTATCTTGACGAGGAATTCAGCATATCCTGTACGTGTGTTTCCCTCAATGTAACACACGTATTCATATGTTCCGTCCTCTTAGTGACGGATTTAGGACACCCTGTATATACGTTTCGTTCACGGCAACGTTCCCGCTCGCTATACACCAGGTATACACGCTAAGCAAAACGAAAAGCCGGCCGATCGTGTTCTTACTGTAGTCCGCGAGCCTGAATCGACTCGGCGCGTTCGGAGTCTCAGCCTCGGCATAGAGATCATCGCTTTCTTCTACTCGTACGTTCCTCTCGATTCTCTCTCCTTAGGGCCTGTGGCATGAGTCACGTTCGCTCCGCCGGAGACCCGTGAACTCGCACCTCGTCATCCGTCGAGAGATTAACGACCCTGGAGAGAGAGAGAGAGAGAGAGGACGCGGTACCGTCCTCTATGAGACGAACGCAAACCGGAAACCGATCCTGGATGAGAACGGACAGGATTCTGTCGGACGGAAACTCTCTGGGTCGAACGCGCCATGCTTCTCCGGAAAACGCTGATCGCGGCACCGTTAGACTCACCGCGGGCGTGAATTTCGTTTTATGGGACGCTGACCAGAATCACGCTGTCGTTTCTCTCATCTTCGCGAATATTAGAAGCAAATCAGATGTTTTGACCTTTGATTTTTTTTATTGCAGATAATCTCGTACATTGTTTTAGATTATATCAGGCGGGCTACGCGTTTGGATTTCGTTTTACGGGACGTTGACTCCGGAATAACTCCGTCGTTTCTCTCACCATCACGAATACTAGAATACGAAAATAAGAAATTCTTCGGATTTTTATTTTTTAATTGAAAATCTCTCGTGAATTAGCAGTAGAGTTGCTCGAGGCAGTCTGCGCGTCTGAATCTCATTTTGTGGGTCGTTGACCAGAATCGCTCCGTCGTTTCTCTCATCTTCACAGATTCCAGGAGATAAGCCAAAAGATTGCTTCGACTTTTTCTTTTTTAATTGAAGAAAATCGCGAAAACTCTAGATTACGAGAGGGCGCTTTTGAAAGCGCGACGAGAGTGACGCTACATCTCGGAAGCCGCGCGCGTTTTTCCTTCCTCGTCGCGAGAGCGCACGGCATCATCGCTCTTCCCGTGCGATGTTTTCAATCGGAGGAAAAATTACGAGCGCGTGATAGAAACGCGTTATCCGTGACTCGCGCGCGCGCGCGCATTCTCGTGAATGGAGCAGCACCGTGCTAAAGCGGTTGTGGCGAAACTGGGACAACCGGCCGAGCGGTAAAAGCGACGCGTGGACGTTGTAAAGACCGATGAATAATGCACGCACACGCCGAAGAGAAAAAGAAAGATGGAGAAGAAGAGATAGATCGGCGCTGTTACCAGATTTATGCCGCGCGTTTTCCCTCGCGAAACGCTCGGCCGCACGGGAAAGTAGATCGGCGTGCGCGCGCGNGGGGGGGGGGGATAAAAAACAATTTTCGCCGGGCCCCGCCGCGTTTGTTTATCCGTCAACGGGCGCGCGCGTGCTCGTATTAATTACAACGCTAATTAGCTAGCGGTTACTGCCTCCTTCACGGTCGCGTAACGACGGGCGTTGCATCGCGTTGCCGCGATATCTCGCTCGCGATTGTGAGCGGGTGGAACGTGAGAAATCTCGCAAGTCCGCGAATTTAACAGGCGTGATAAATTTATCGTTTGTGTTTTGCACCGGCTATCGCTGATATATTTTTTGTCAACGACTCCTCGTGAAGTGTGTCACCGTTACGCATGAAATTCTCCACATCGTCGACCGGGTTATAATAATGATAATAATTATAAAAACGAATTATCGCCTCGACCGAGCCGACACGAGATCTCGCGAGAGCCCGCGTGATTATCGACGAGTTTAATCTGCGCGACAGATGTACGCACATGTGCAGCAAACGTCGTCTCGCTGCGCGTTTCTCGTTAACGACAATTTTTCCTCTTCACTTGTGCCGCAGTGCGAGATTGAACACAAGCGCTCGCGCGTGCGCTCGCGACGATAACGAATTATTGCCTCGCGCACGACTGAAATTTCCTCGTGTACGCGTTACCCCTCCGCGTGTGCGTGAGAACATTCGTCATACGCTGCCAACAAGGTCGGCGATAAAAGTAACGGTGGCGGTAATAAAGAGCCTTAAGCCGATCTTATCGGCAGAGAGCGCGCAGAGCTTCGAACGCGGACGCCTTTCTCCTCGCTCACATCCGTCCTCTGCACTCCGAGGGTTGGAAGGCGTAGCCCTTACGTGCGTCATGCGATAGAAAACGAGATGATAAGAAATAGAGCGTGCACTTAGGCGTTATTGGCCGACGAACGAACGAACGAACTCGGTGCACACACACGGTGCGGACGAAACGGACGATGAATCACACACGGCTCGCTCGTAATTCTCGAAACGCCGGCTGCCCCCTTCCGCGGCGAAATACATAATTAAAGCGACGCGCGGGGCCAAAGCCGGTCCCTCGGAATCAAGCCGTGAATAAGGGCGGCCACCACTCTGCCTCTCGGAGTATCCTCTTAGTCATGTGTATCGCTAGCTTGTGCAACGCGCGCGCCAAGTCGACCGAGCGTCTAAACTGGAATCCGACGCGTTTTCGAGATGTTTTCATTAAATCGAGGTCAGTCGCACGCGCGTGACATTCATCCGGGATAATTTTACGAGCACGTGGCGGCGCACGCGGTGCGCTTACGCGCGCGCTCGTGTTCCTCCTCCGGATGCGACCGTTCGATAATTAACGGTGACGATTAATAACTGACTTTATATCCGACCAGGCGGATTAGCGAATGATTTACAGCGGTTTTGTCGTGTGATTTACGGCTTTACAGAGTGTAACTCCGATGCAATCGAATTTTTGCCACGACTCGGTGCAATAATGTAATTTTCAATGCGCCTTAATTGCAAGTTTCTCCCGAGAACGCATATACCGTGCACTTTTCCAAATGTGCAAGCGAAGAAAAGCGATCGGACGCGACCGTAATCCGCGGATTGCGGGAAAGGTGGTGTTTTTAACGCATTAACATACACGCGTTCTCCCGTGTCGAGTTACTTTCCCTTGTAGAACCCGATCCGGGTTCTCCGTGCATTAATACTACCGCTAATCCGGTATATCCCGTAACGCGTAAGCCTTCTCTCTCTCCCCCCCCTCCTCTTTCTGTTTCTTCACACGCTCCAATGAGCGCGATATCTGCGTTTCGTGCGTCAATATCCGGCAAACAAGTGGGGGAGATCCTCGGAAAGCGGACGACTGAAAGTCCTCCCGTACGAAAGTAAGAAGAACCCGCTCTGCCTTCTCGGTGTGTAGTGGTAGACTAAACACTTCCAACGGCGCTCGGTGGTTCCTCCGACCGACGGTTCTCTCGTCGCTTTCTCGGGAGGATCGACTCTTTTTCGGCGCGCCTTGTGCTTCTTGCCAGTCTCTCATTTATCTCCGTTCCTCGGTTTAACGCTCGGCTCGGTTCAGCTCGTCTCGTCTCTCGTCGAGCGCGAGCGCGCCTGAATGGCTGCCTTTTTCGCCCGGAAAGCGGAACCACGACGATCGCGAGCCGCTTCGCACGAACCGGCAAATCGGATTGATAGGCACAAGGAGACGCCTGATTACGTCGACGTTTAATTAGTAATCGATATGCTTACGTAAATCGGCGAGATGTAACCCGTACGGAAAATTTCTTGGCATCTAATTGGGATCCGATTTCATTTTCCAAAATAATTATGGATTCTAGCTGGTAAATCTACGCAGGTTTTCTGACTAGAAATTTAATGTTTCAGATATACAATTCTCAAACGTACGATTCTAAGTGGGAAACACAAACAAATTCTATTTAGTCCAACGTTTTTTCAAATATTCTTTTTTGGTTTCCATATTACACTATATAAGTGAACGAAATACATGAAATATTTTAAATATTCATACTTTATAAATACACATATAGACACGCTGTGCACATGCTGTTACACAGTAAAATATTTTATGTTGCAAATTCATCTAAATTTTTACGTTACTTTAACAAAGGAAGTACGTGAAAATGAAATATATTAACAAGGTGAATATATTTAATTTACCACATTTGTGTATTTTTTAACATTTTCCTCATGTTAAACAAAAATATAGGTGGGCCGTTTTAAACACAAAATTTTTACACAAAATTTTAAATACTATGCACAGTAATATTAAAAATGTTACCTTGTTTATTAACTTCCTAATTCGATATTTGATCAAACCGTCACTTGACTTTGACGATAATAGTTACACGTGATAGCGTATAGCCAATCAACATTTCAACAAAGAGGCTTCAACGCAACGTTTGAAATAAGAATAAGATTTCTAATTGATATCGTTGTGGGATAACCTTTGTTGGGGGAAATTTTGAATATTCTAATCAGAATATATACTGTACATGAGAAAATGTGGGAAAATTCCTGTGCGGGAAGTTACAGCGTGACAAGCCCACGCTAAGCGATTCCGATACGTGATTTCTGAAACTGAATCTTTCGTTTCCTCTCTGTTTCAGGTAAGCGCGCAGGGAGAGTCTCTCCGAAATGACGGATTCGTTTCAGGAAAGTATACGCGCTTCTGTGTTTCCATTTCGTTCGAAACCATTGCGTTCGTCCATACCAAACAATGGTTCGCTGAAACGAACGATACCACCGCGGTTTGCCTTTGTATTGTCGCGGAAGGGAATATCGTTCGACGTCCACGAAGCTGCGTTTGCATCTCCATTGCGTCGCGGACGGAAAATCGATCGCATCCGCCGTTTCTATTTTCGCGTTTCCCATTGCTCGCCCGGACAGAACGCCAAGAATAACGCGGCAGCGATAATAATTCCGCATTTACATTCCATCTTGAAGAGGGCAACGAACTGCTGCGGCCGATTCGGCGGTGTCGCTCGGTTTGATAATTGCTCATAATTAATCCCGTGCAGGTGTTTGAGCGACACTTGCCAATCAGCCTTCTCCCTCGATATCTCGTACCAGGGAAATCGACGATGAAAATTTGAAAGTCATTAAATTCGAACGTTGGTTGATTTAGCGGTAGTTTCGGAGATCGTAACACACGCGAGAGACGATGAGAATCTGTTATAAAGGAAAGTATGAAAGTTAACCACCCCCTTCCCTCTCCTCAATAAGACAGAGAATGAGAATAGGAGTTGTAAGAGCCGTTTGCTAGATGTGGAAACGTGATAATTTTAATTTTCTACATTTCAGCGAAAAGATCAAGTTGTCCGGCAGAGGCATTTAATAACGCGCCAGACTCTTTTTCCAGACTTGCAACACGCGTGTATTACTATATAGTAACCGTTTTCCACGTCGAATCGGCTTTTTAACCCGCAATAAATATTTATATTAATTATAATACCTTTAAATACCCCCGAATCCGAAATTTTAGCTGTATGTTGAGCCTTTAATTTTAGAATATAGCAGAAACTAAGATAGCAAAATAGTTTTAATTCTAATACCATAACTTCTACTTGAACTTGGTGATAGTTTAAATTTCCGTTTTCGCTGTTTTGGCGTAGAAATACGTTGTTCAAGATAGCGTTGAATCTATAGAATTGGAAGTTCAAGGGAGAAGTTAACAAGTGTCGGTAACGTCAAAGTAGGTTTTTTATTAGTCGAAAAATCATTTGAATAATCACAAACTTATTCTTAAACCTTAAGAGCATCAAAGTAACATTGAAATTGTGGGACTTGTAGAGATTGATTATTCTAAGTATATTGTGGGAAAAATACTGCCGCAACCAGCAGTCGAATCTGGATCTCCCCACCGGATTAGGGGTATATAGATCGGTATTTAGAATCCGGTGTGGGATTTACTATCGTTATCGCATCTCCGCAACGGTAGCGTTGCCGAAGCATCCACTCGCTCGCAGAGGATCGCGGATCGATCGCACGCGCGGAATCGCGGCGACCGATGCATGTCCGAACATGTCGTGCGCTCGTTTTTACCCGGTCACCGCAGTTCGCGCCGTGATTTACGACGTCCCGGAGAGTTATCCGGGACACGGCGGATTTTCTTTGTACAGTGCGTTCTTTGTAGTTCGCGAGTACAACCGCGACGAGAGCGACGTATAACGCGCGTTGCCGCGGCGTTTTTCTCGCAAGGTTGCGAACGACGCGTTACTGCATCGCGACGCGTTCGCTCGTCCTCTCCTCGCGCGAGAAAAACGCGCTCACGCGAGAGGTATATACGCAGTATAACTTGGAGAAGAAGTGAACGAAGAAGAAGAGGCGACGATGAGCGGAAAGGGAACGACGGCACGAGGGAGATAACGCATCGACCGGGGGAAAGCATTATAACCGTAAGTGTCGATGATCTCAGCCTTGCATGTGCGTCGGAGCGCGGCTGGGCGACTGTGACTTATTGCTTAGGCATTTATAGAGGAAATTAATGCGTAGAAAAAAGGAAGGAACGCGGGACAGTGGGACGAAGACAGAAGGAGAGGAAACGGGGGAGGGGAAAGACACGAGGGAGAAATCTTGATCGGGAGAGAGAGAGAGAAGTAGAGAGAAGGAGAAGGGAGAAAATACGCGCTCGGCCCGAGTGTGTGCGGCCGGCATTGCTTAATTACGCTCGGCTCGCGACGCGGGAGTGCTCGAAGGTGCTCGTCTGCGGTCGCAGAAATTGGACTAATTAGCCGATCGTCGACGAACAAGCTGTCGTCTCTCGACGAGGATCGCTTTCCTTCGTTTCCGACGAAGAGAGAATACGGACCGAGCATATTTTCGACGGATTTCGATCCGCCTGTTTTTCTTGTTTTCCGTCGGACGATTAATACGGATCGTCTGTTGTCCCGCCGTGAAAACGCAAACATGAAATCACGCCCCCACGGGGCACGTGAGAATTCGAGAGTCGCGGTTCCGTGGCCCCGCGCTCGCGAATTCAATTCCGGAGTAATCCGTCGCTCTCGTATTCCGTATCTTGCGTGTATCCTCATTAAAATGCGCTTCGTATATATACATATATATATAGGCACACGGTTAACACCGTGGGATATGCAGCGATGCACGCGTGGCCGCGACGTGCTCGTTGCACGCACACATTAAACCACGTGCAGCTGGCTGCACCTGCGTGAAACTAGCGCGTAGCGCATCGCATTTTTCAATGGAAATTTTACGTATATTTTGCTTTTCCCAGAGGCTTTACGGATTGGTTTCGCGAACATTTCGTTTTCGAACGCGTCGTGAGGAGACACTGCTCTCGATAAAGTGTCTCGAAAAGGGGGAAGAGTCAGATGAAAATGAAAGGCGGGAAAATCTTACGAAAACTCGAAGGGTAAAAACATGAACCGAGAGATTTAATAGTACACTGAACAATTAATTTTTGTCACTGCTGCACTTGTTAACCACGTATCGCCAAAGTTGGAGGTGCACGTTGAAATAAACATACGAATTATGAAGGACATTTCGTAGTACGTACTTAGAATTTGGAAGTACTGTGCGATAGAATATGTACTTCCAACTTGAGCGATACATGGTTCAAAAATTTGATACGCACATTATGGTCGATGATATTAACATTATTTACTTGCATCAACCAAATGTATTATGAAGAGAACAGGCTTCATAATTCGTTTAAGGTTAACTCGACCAAATTATTTGCTTAGTTTCTCCTGGTTATTGGAAAAACTTAAAACTTCCTTTCATTTTTAGTGGGAAATGGCCTTATTGTGAAAGATATCATGATATTTACAAAAACTTTTCATATTTTCAACGATCCGCATAGAAACATATCTACATCTTTAAAGAAAACTATATGTAACACAGCATTCGTGCAACGGTATTGTTAAGTAAAGCGCTAGAATGCGGCATTGAAAATCCGAGGTTCGATCCTCGGCAGGAAGTTTTCTTTCTTCCATTTATACTTTTATTAAGGAACTAAATTGTTTTGATCGCAGTAACGAAATAGTTCGTCGGGCATTAACCAAATGATTTTATTAGGTCTATCTAAATCCGCCCGCGACAATTAGTTGAATTTGTCAGTGTACCATGAATAAATTGATTTGCCCTACGGCTTGTTATTACGTGCGTTGGTTGCATTGAAGCACGACGGACGGCGCTGCCGAGCGAATTACTTCCAGAAGGATCAACGTCGCGCATCACGATCGGCGTCACTTCCCTCGTCCGTTCGCATGCACGTCGCGTCGCCGGAATCGCGAGCGGAATCGTGAGCGGACACGTGCGCGCGGTGCACTTTCTCGCGGCTACGTGCAGGTGCATCCGCTGCTTCTCGTCCATTCGTCGAACTCGTGCCGCCTCGCTTCGCCGAGGCGTCTCCGCGAATGCATACCGGTCGATCGGGCGCGTTCGTGCGATTTTTCCGGATCCTCCAATTTGTCCGTCGGATACGATCGCTCGGGAATACGGCGCTCGCGATTGAAATTTCAACGATCTCGCGCGCGCAATCATCGTCTTTTGTCGGCCGCTAATGATCGCTCTTCACTGCGAATCTAAGCGCGCGCGAGCGCCGATAATCGTTTCGGATAATCAAGCCCGATTTGTCCGGACCGTATCGAGCTCCCATAAATTATCCGCGAACTGTCCGAGCTGCGTTCCGAGTCGTTACCATCGTCGTCGTTTTGCCCTTCGCCGTAAAATCGTCGTGCCCCCTTCTTTTCGCGTTCGCAGGTGCACTTGTGCGCACGATCTTCTTTTGCCCCAACGATGGCGACGACGACGGTCGTCGTCGAGGAGGACGATGAGGAGGACGAGAGGGACGTTTACGATGTCTGGCGTCGTGACTCTCTCGGGAAAGGCGAAACGACGGCACATCTGCCCGGAGACGAGGAGGGTCGCGTGCCCGGCTGCGCTCCAATTACGCTTAATTATTATCGCGATAATCGCCGTTACCGGCGGAGTGGAATGTCGATCGGCGGCGGAGATAACGAGAGCAAGTTTGACGCGACTCGCGCGCGCGAAGCGTGCCGCTGTCGCCCGTTTTATTTCCCCGCGTCTCTTCTTTTTCAGAAACTTGGGGAAATTGTCCCGCGGATAAAAGAACGGGAATAAAACGATAGTGGAGTTGCTCGAGGGATCGTATCGTCGCTATCAGAACGGAGTTAATAGGGAATTAAGGGGAAACAGGCAATATAGAGAGCAGGACGGAGAAGTGATAAGAGAAAGTGTGTTATCGAGTCTGTGTGTTATCGAGTCTGTGTGACTTGCAGCTTTACCTGAACAAATGAATGGCTGAATGATCGGAGAAATCCTGCAATCTGTAGAAAAAGGATTGACCTTAATGTTGAGGAAATATGGAAATATTAAACTTGGATCGATTTTCTCTCTCTCTCTCTCTCTCTCTCTCTCTCTCTCTCTCTCATACACACGCGCGTGCGCGCATAATTATCGTTGGAGTCACTCATTAAACGGCCGAGAAAACTCGAGGAAATGAATCTAAATTAAAAGATAAAAGGACCAAGTGCCAAATCTAATTAGAGGAAGTAAACCGAGATAGTGGTTAGAAAAGCGGTAAAAGAAAGTGAATATGATCGGCGTATCACTTTTAACATGTTGAATACCACGCTGATTTCCATCGATCGTACAAACGCCCAATTGATTCATTTAAATCACTAAAGCTACAGTAAATAAATATAATTCAGGATACGCATCTGTTAGCTTGTTTCATTATCTCATTACTGGCTGTACAACCTATTTTGTAGATGCAATTAATTATACGTCACATGTAATTTAATAAAACGCGGTAACATCATATAGCGCCGGTCACCGGTGACCCCCGTGGCAGTCAACGTGTTAAACTCGTCCGAAAATTAACAAATTTGTTAATAAATAAATGACTCTACGGTTAGAGAGAAATTCTACAAATGAAAGAGAGAAACTTGACCGATCCCCAAAGTCGATAAAAGAAGAGGAAACTCGAATTAAATGAATCATCCTCCCTTCCTCTTTCTCTCCATCTACCTATTTATCTAACTATCCATCTGTCTCGAGTTCTCGGCCGCATGGATCCGTTAAGTGGTCGAAAACTCGAGAAAACAAATCTAAACTTCGCAAAGCAGCCCGACTTTCTTCCCTGGAGTCTAACCGAAGTTACACCGCCGTGGCACAATTGACCGCTTAATTGACGACGCGCCTTGGTGAAAATCTCTCGGCGCGATCTCCTTTTCGCTCAATGGAGTAAAAGAAAGGGAGAAAGAGCGAGAGAGATCCGCCAACGCGGAAATAAAACGCGCGCGGGATCGCTAAGAGAATCCTCGCGGCTTTAACGACGGCGATTTATCGCGAACTGCGAACGGAACGATCGTTAGGCCGTGTGCCGCGACCGAACAACGAGCACGCTTGTACGTACGAGTGAGGCCGCTGTGATGGCTCATGATTAAAGGTGACCTCACACCGTGACGATGGCCGGTCGCCGCTTCGCGGAACACGACGTATTGGGCTCAAGTGGAGATGACATCGTTCCGGGAGTCCCGGCACTTCGTCAATTTCCGACTTGCGCTCCGAATTGCGTGCGCTGTCGGCCGAAAGTCGATCGTTCGTATTGCACCGTATTAATTAGTAATTAAGCGTGGCGATCCATTTCCGAAATTGAGGTCGCCGGCTCTACTGGAGCTCTTTGATCGTTCGCGCGCCCCCTCCTGCCTGTTCGAGCTCTCGAACACGATACGTTTGCGTTTCGAATTGAACGAGTACTTCCAATTAATCATCCTCGTTGCTGACGGCAGAGAAACGCTGAGAACAGCGCGTTTATCCTCTCCTCCTCTGCTCTCCTCTCCTCTCGGCGGCTCCGGCGCGGCCCGGAAAGCCGTTGCGTTTCGGCGCCGGGACCGACGGATTTATTAATCCATTAACGGCGCCCTTCGGCAAACATCGTTAGCGGAATCGGCAACGGTCGGTTCTCTCTATTTGCGGTCTGAAAGAGCTCGCGTGAGCCTAATTTGTCCGCATATCTCGATTCGAGTTTAATGGCTCGAAGAACGCCGGCCGGCCGGCCGATCGTTCGTCGAAATGCACAGCGGCGACGGTCCACAAGAGCCCTTTCGTTTCTCTCCGCCCTTTCGTCTCATTCACGGCCCTAAATCGAGCGGCCGCAAAAGCCCACTCGAACGACCGAGGGAAGAAGCAGGCGCGAGAGCGCCCTCGAGATCGGCTCTACCAATCGAAAGTGCCTTTACTTTCAAATGCACGAACATGCCTCTTTAGTTGCGCGTCGAGTGCGCGAGTCGCGCAAATCGCTTTCTGTGTCGCCGCGCGAAAGCACAAACGGCTAGCGAATATCGACCCGAGACACTCAAAGCTCACCCGGGTGCTTGCTGGTGAAGCCGTAATGAATGTGAGTTACTTTCGTGCTATGTACGGCCGACGTTAATTAGTTTCCTGCCCCTCTATATACGTATATATATCGCGGTTTTAATAGTTAAAGTATTTTTATAGATTGATAATTATTACATTATTATATTTATTATTTATTATTATATTATTATTACGAGTTAATAGTTATACTGATTGTACTAATTATTGATAATTACTTTATAGATCGGGAAGGTATATCGAAAATTTCCTTTCTTGTCATTACGAGTATATGTCGATCAAGTATAATTAAAGAGCAACGGAAGTATAATTAAATTATGTGTTACTGTTATCGAGCATATCACTAAATTATATGAGTTTATAATATGTGCAATTAAGTCTACAAATGACCCAAATTTTTAACGAATGCGATCGCCTTATGATAATCTATCATATTTATGGTTGTTCATTAATTCGCGAGACGACAGGAGATTTTTCGGTATTACATTTTGCCGGAGCGATGACACGGGAGGAAATTTATTTCAACGTGTAATGCGAGAAAAATCTCGCGCGATTCCTCGCTTCCGACGTCGTAATTCAATATAGCCGAGGAAACGGAAGTCTTAATGCATTTATCTAAACGTCGTTAAAAGCATCTTATGAATCGTGAGGCGTCCTACGCAGGCAGCTTATCAGTCATCGTTAGAGCGCGCATTAGAACGAAACGTTATTAGAACGCGTTTCGAAGAGCAAACTGAAAATATACGCCGCATGAGAGAGAGAAGGAGAGAGAACCCCGTTACTCGGATGATCTTGTCCGCCTCGCCCCTCTCCGTGTCTCCCAATGAAAACCTTTTGTCCGTCTAATCAAGACGTCGAGAAAACGCGTGGCGCGAGTTCGCGGGTTAATAACTGGTTACGACGGGCCGTTCGCCAACTACCGTTCGCGTAACAGCTGGCCATTACGTAATTAAGGCACGTGAGGAGACGCCGCTGACTTTTAATCCCCGTAGTCTAAACGGGCGCACAGCGAGTCTCGCGTATCCGACGCGTAACTTCCGTCGAGCATAACCGGCCCGGAGTTCCTCATGAATGTAATCGCCGCTTTACAAATCGGTCCTTCCGCAGTTAAGAATCTAACGATGCACGCGTAACTCACGTAACGCTTTTCGTCTCGCTTTACTTGGCGCGAGCATTGCGTTCCGATTTACGCTCTCGCTCGATTTAATCTCGAACTCGGCCGCAGCTGCCTGAGAGAGCGATCCGACGAAGGAGGCTCAAGGAAGAAACAATCGAGGATGAACGGGGAATTTTTGTCCGCGACGCTGCTTACACGCGTAATCGTTGCGCGGGGATTATCTTTCATTTGAGCGCGGCGCTAACAGCCGCGAATTAGCCGTATTATCTTACCGCGGCGACAGCCGCCACGGGAAACCTTCCCAGCGGTCTGCGCGGTAACCGCGGTGAAATCGCCCAACACTTCTCACATGTACGAGAGAACATCGCGTGCGCACGGCCCGACGTTGTCGGACGATTTAGAATGGGTCGCGCATTTCCTGCGCGTTGCGTGCGGTTACGCAATCGTCGCGCTTACACCCTAGTGCCCCCCAGACCTAGCGGGACTTTTATCCGCGAGCCCTCTCGTTCATGCAGGGCCGATTTTCCCGCGGCGAAAGTGCCGGGGAAGATTGGCCTCGAGCTGTCGGTTAAATAGCTCTGTGTAATTAATAAGCGTAATTAATCTCGATGTGATATCAAATAGAAATGTCGATGAATGAAGGGTCGACTGCGCAGACTTAAACGCGAAGATTCGCGTATGACCAAAAAAAACTACCGATCGTTGCTTGATGTGAAATGATAAGTTATAAAATTAATATGACAAGTTGATAGAAAATAATAACTTGTTTGATATAAAATAATAATTCAGAGCAGATAGAATCATTTATTCTGAGAACAATGTTTTGTATTTGTGACCATAATTACACAGTGAAGTAATTGTAGCCGGAAAATTTCTTTTTGCAGTGCGTGATGCTCCAGCAATAATTATTAGCATTGCTAATAATTTTAAATGCGTATCGCTGCTATACTATCTTTTTTTTTGCTCGAGCAAGACAAAAGACTTTTGTTTGGCGTCGAAAATTACCTACAATTTTTCCATCGAGATCAAGCATTTTTCTCTTAATACACGCAGAGGCGGACACGAAGATTCGTGTCAGATCGAAAGCGCCAGATCATTTCCGCCCAAGTTGCCGGAGCCGCCGCTTCGACGGCGCCTCTTCTACTCCTCGCCCGCGTCTCTTACGCACGTGACCGAGAGCGCCAAGAGCGCGACACGAGATCGCGCTCCCGTAACGGCGGGCCGGCGATCCCACGCTCCTTGCATAACGTGACTGACCTACCGTACCGCCGGTAGTGCAAACACGTAGGATCTAATATCTGGCTGGAGGAGGTAGCAATGAAGAAGCCGTACCAAGAGGAAAGCCGCGAGCGGATACTTCTCGCGAAAAGGGAGCCGACGGTGCACGCCACTCTTGACCCGCCGCGCCAAGTCGGCGTCATAATTTTCGGTCAACCGCGAATATACAGTTAGCACGCGTCCTAACGGCGTTTCCTGCCGGGAAGAAGCGCGTCGGTAATCCGGCGTCCGTTTAACCCCCGTGAACTTTTCACACCTTTAATATGATTTAGGAGGTGCACATCCTTCGAGAGAAATAATGCAATGAAACCTCTCAAGGGACGCGTCATTATCCTTATTCATTCAGATTATACGATTTTGTTAAATTTATTAATTAGTTATTCAATTATTCCGTGGTAATAAGATTCTGCTGAAGCGTAATTTGGTAAATTTATTCGAATTAAAAATTAACCCTCTAACGCTAAGGTGGGATCAGATTTACTCCACAGCTTCGTTCATTTTACTGCGTGCACGCGCTCTTCTTAAGGAATGTTTTATATTATTATTTACTTCTTTTACCCATTTCGTACATAGATTATATGAAGAATGAACAGAAAGGAATACGGAGTTGAGTCCAATCCTACTTTTGTGGATACGTTGGAAGTCCACCTTGTCGTTCGAGAGTTCATTATTTTATAGTTATAGAATAAAATTCGACGTGTTCATACACGAGGAAAATTTCTGTTCGTGTAACTGAATATAAACCCGACGAAAACTCGATGTCTGTTGACCGAAAACATCTGGACATTATCTGGCCGCATTAAAACTCGATTGAGATAACTGGGAACAATCAACTGAACAGAAACTTTCTACAGGAATCCGTTTCTACAATTAAGTTTTCACCCGGCCTCCAGACAATCAGATTACACGAACCGGCTTTTTTCCGTGTAAGACGGAGCCGATGGCGATACAACGACTGTACGCGTTACGCAGAATTGTTCATTTTCCGGCAGCTGTCGGCATACCGTAACGTACAATCGTACTCGTTAGTATCCCGGAATCCTGCGAGCGAGAGTCAGTAACGTTGGGCAGGAAGCTCTTCGGGATGCTTACGATCGGAATTACCGGACGGAGGCTGGCAAGAGAAGCGTTCGCGCGGGCCGAAGGAGTTGTCGAACAGGAAGCCGCCGTGTCGCCTGTGGTGGAGAAGGACACGGCGGAGCATCATTAAGAGAAAGAAGCCACTCGCGCGATTCCTCGTTTCCTCCTCTTTTTCCCCGCCGCGGAAAACTTGTTGCCCGCGACGACGTTAGGTTTCGAGCTATCTTCGGAGTCCTCCTCGCGTAGTCTCTCTGCGTCGGGGGACGGGATTTGCGGGATTCAGCCGAGCGGCAATCAATTTTACGACCGACTGGGCTGGCGGGCGATTAATTTTACGGCGAACAATACGAGCGAATGCCGATCCAGAAGTACCGTCCCCCAGAAGCAGGACCCGTTCAACCTCGATCGTTCTTTCCCTCCAGGGAAAGTGGAGAGTCAAGGCGGCGGCAGAGGTATCGTTTCCACGACTTCGCCCGACTCGGCTTACAGACGACTCTTCTTATTAAGAAGACGAGGAAGCGGAATGGAAGTAGCCGGAGCTTACGTAACCGTGTCGCGACTTCCTGGAAGACTCGGGGTAATTAGTTATCTATGCATGCGCTCTCCCCGAGAGTTCTCGCTCCGCCGGGAATCCGACGAAATCGTCGGCCGTAGCGCTCTTTGCGCTTACGAGGCTCCACTGCATACGTTCCTTCCCGAATCGAAATATTGGCCCTCTGTTAAACCTTTAATTCTACAACACAATAGGAACTAAGACAGCAAAATAGATTCAATTTCAATTCTAATAATATTATTTATTCCTATTTTGACCCGACGATTCCTTAAGCTTCCGTGCTGTTTTAACATCAAAATAGGTTGTTGAGTGTAATAATGATAATAATAATAATAGCTAATGTAACATTAAATATGTAGTTAAAGGTTCAGTAGAGAGAAAGTTACAAATGTCAATATCGTCAAAGTAGGGTTTTATTAGTTGATAGTCCATCTCTTAGTAAGCACGAATTATCCTTAAAGAGGGTCGAAGTAGCATCAGAAACTCGACTCGGCTTCGTGCGAATTTTGCGGAAATATATTGCGGAATAGTATTTTTCACAATGATAATTCAAATATAGCGATTACATCGGTCTCTCTCTCTCTCTCTCTCTCTTTCTCGGTACGCGAAACAGGAAAAACGCGCGTAAACACAGGGAATATTGCTGCTTTGTAAGTGCGTCTTCGCTCGACTGAGAGCCTCGTCGGCGTTTGCACACGCTAATCCGGGATCCCGTCGATCCCGACGTTCATCATTAATATCCCTTACTATTTGATGGGGAAGACTTAGGTATCAGCGTCCTATTCAAAATTGAGTGGCTACTTCCGTAAGTCCTCGATTATTCATGAGAAATCGCGCGCGACGCCTCGACTCGATAATTCGCTTGCCTTTGCATGAATAAATCACGGAAAATTCGACCTCGCCGCCGGTGTCTGGCCGATTCGATCGATTTTTTATTCCCATCGTCCTTTTTGCGACTTCCACTTCCACTCGCTCTCTACGATGTTTTTCACCCGAATTATCTTCGAGCATTATTATTTGCAATTATGATAAATCATGCGAAATAATGAAATGACGAAAGACGCAGAAAGAAAAGTACAACACATAACGTTTTTCAATACGTTTTTCACCGATTTACTCTGTTGTATTTTGGTTCCTTTCTTTTTATCTTTTCTTATCCGTCTCGATCCCTGCCTTGACTCTTGCTACATAGAGAAAAAAGTTTCTTTAAATTTAGTATACGTGTTCGGTTTGAGTTCGTGTTGAGTTTGTTTATCATAACCATAATTTACGTCAAATAATTTAATATCAAATATTCTGTTTGAATGAAAATGTTATTTCACTAGAATGAATTATGTTCGATATAAAAAAAAAACAGTATTATTTAAAGGAAATAATATTTTATTTTCAATGAAAAAGATTGCTTTTATTGTATATTAAATATTGTTTTTACTGAAGTAAAGAAGATTTTTAAGATATTTTTCTAATATAGTGTTACTTCTTTCAAATAATTTATTATTTGACGTAAAGAGATATTTATTGTTTGTAAGAAACCAAACAATCTTGTTTGTTGAAGTATCCGTTTATTTTCTCTATTACCAAAGGGCAAATTTGTTTCAATTAAAAAAATTATATCAAATTGTACCAAAGAAGTCTTTTTCTCTGTATATATTAACCCTTTGCGGATCGTCTGGCGGGCGAACGTTGCTGTGGACAAGACGTATCGGGGCATGCAGCCAAGAAAATATGCTAAAGAAAGATAAACAATACATCGAGAAGGTCTGAGTTGCCTTCGAAGAAAACGGTCACATAAGCACTACATCGTGGCATTATGTGTTTATTATATTACGATACTGCGTGGCTTGTTGCTCAGAACGATAGATACGCAAAGCTATTTACCGACACGCGTCCGCAAAGGGTTAACACAGAGTCGACCTCATAACAGCTTCTTCGCTGGCGTCTCTCCTTTTGTCGCGCGTTATTTATCTCCAATCGCTTGAAATTGTATTGACTTATATTTACATTTTTCTAACGCACTCGATCAAATATCCGTAATAATAATAATAATACGCCGAAGTACACGTAAAGAGGGGGATAAAATCGTGAGGAGGTTACGAGGCGACTCAGCTTTAATCGCGACGGGTTAAAGCGAGCGAGAATGTGGATCGTGTTCCTTTATCTATCGGCATCGCGCGGCGAGCAAGTGCGCCGATCACAGGGCGACGCGTTGGGAACCGAAGTTGTTCGACCGGCCGGCGAGGCGAGCGCAAAGTTTCCATGGAATACCCGACGAGCGCGCGACACTTCCGCTCGGGAACTTGCGATTGGTTCCGCGAACCGGGCCGATGAAATATTTACGAGTGCAACGGCTTTAGTCGTACTCTTGGAACGCGACGAGACGTCCTCCTCGTAGCGCGACCGAACTTTCCCAGACGCGCTTTTCTTACGCGGACTGCGAGGAGAATGCCCGGCGGAATCGACCGTTTCTGTCCGTTTATGCCGGCTGAATAATTGAGAACGTGGCCGGCCTGGTCTCGTCAAGTGGCTCGTCCATCGCTCGTCTCTCTAATCAGCAAAGAGTAAAACATTGCAAATATGCGTGGGAGAGGAAGCACGTGTTTCGACGTGGCAAATGACCCGAATTTTATGTCTCGCGCATCGCCTCGCCTCGCGAATATGCAAATTTTTGGAGGGGGAGCGGGTGACAGTTTAGTTGCGAAAATACGCGTTAACTGCGTGAATTATGACGGAGCGGACAATAGCGGCCGCGTGTGCTCATAGTTCGGCTCAATGTCGATATTTAGGAATATGTTTGTTCGAACGCGCACAATACGCTCGGCTTCCCGCCGCGCGCCCGCTCACGTCAGCGTCATCGGTTATGCAGACGAAGCTATGCGACGTGTCGAACACGAGTCGATATTTTGAATCGAACGTTGTCTCATTGTTCGCGCCACAGGTAAACAATGTGTGCGTCATAAAGGTTTATCTTGACCGCGTCTCTTTCTCATGTTAAGCTGCGTGACGCACGCCATGAGACGTTGGCTATTAAGTCGCGCATGTAAATTCGGACCGAAATGCGAGTCAACGTCATGTACGAGTTAAAATGTAATTTTTATTTGTTGGTCGCCCCGTGATTATTTCATCACGTTGACGTGATTCGCGATGCTCCGTCGCACGTTTGTTCTAATTTTATCTATCCCGAAGGTTATAATTATTTCCCAGATATTTTCAGTTATTTCTTAATTTTAATTATGTATTTTTAATTAATTTCATGTAATATAATGATTATATATAACAATGTAATAATGTAAAAATTATATATTTTAATTTTTTAATTAAAGGATCGGAGTCTGTTCACTTTCTAAAGGTTACAGATTAATATCAGAATTTTTTAACAAAAATATCTTCTTACGTTAGGCCTTTATGGCCTGTTATCTCTCGCTTATATGTTTGTGGTGCGTATGCTGATTATGACACAAGCGGGACCTACAGTTTAACGCAGACTCCGAACGGCATATTTTGCGAGAGATTCTTTGGGCAGATATACTCTGGTGGCTTGTCAGACCGTTCAGAGGAGACATGAGCGTATACAAATTTTTCCGGTTCAACTAAATATATTTTCTTAAAATGAATCAGTGATAATGTTTCTGATTAAATCAGTAGGATATACTTCACCGATATTTCAACGAATATTTATTGATTTCCAATGAATACATTCCTATTCAGGCCCTTCTACATAAAAATGAAAAATAAGTTTGATTGGATCTATCCGACGAGGGACAACTAAATGCGTCTTGGTTGGAGGGAACAAAATTCCTAGTTCTCTGAATTAAATGAATTAAATTTGGTTCTCTCGACCAAAAATACTGTTTCTTTCAATATAGGCTCTTCTGTCTTACATCTCATTGATTTTGGCTAGTAATAGTAAGATTTCACTGCAAAATCTGTGGAGTTCCATTGACTATTGTTAACTAAATTTTTTCAGCTAAACTTTACTGATTGCAACGCTATACTCATAACTTTCTCAGTGATAATACACTGATTCCACTTTAGAGAGTAGGTATAACTGAACATTTTTCTTTCAGAATGTTCTGGAAACATAAAATTAAATATCAATCAAATGATTTCCTTCGATAAAGCAGAAACGTTCCATAAATGAAATACTAGCCGCTAATGGATTAATCGTAATATACAGAATGTTGATCATTTCCTTTTCCCGTCACTGAAGCAGACCCGAAACAGGAACGGAACGCTCGAAAATCTTCAAGGCGAACTTCGAATATTTATAATGCAGTTTTACCACTACCTTTCGGAACCGTTCAATTAGTTCTTTTCCTTCCATAATAATGGAGCGACTAATTCTCTATGTTAGAGGAGAAAAGACACATTTCCCCCTTTTCGGTTGCGGAGACCTTTAAAGGATCGCGGCGCGTACGCGCGAGCCGACGTTTACGGCGGCGCGTACAATGGACCACACCGGCGTTCATTTCGCGACGCGCGCTCGGTGTAAATAGTGTTTGGTCATCCTTCGCCTATAAATAATT
The DNA here is from genome assembly GCF_001313825.1 of Dinoponera quadriceps. NCBI lineage: Eukaryota > Metazoa > Arthropoda > Insecta > Hymenoptera > Formicidae > Dinoponera > Dinoponera quadriceps. Next base: position 88,748 of record NW_014556992.1, on the reverse strand, counting down.
CCGCGGCGGACAATGGCGACGGACAGCTGAAAACGCCCTGAAAACCACCCCGATCGACCCGGCCGCGTCTCCGTTCCATGGCGGTTCGTTTCGCCACGGGCGCTTCAGCGAGTTCGCGATGGTTTTTCGATGAACCCCCGCGACGAATACGTCCTTACGATAGATTCTACTTTATACATACCAAGATCTCTATTCTACAACAATAAAGTAAAGTATAACGGCAGACTGTTTTGGTTAATGGTGCATCCGGCGCGTCCGCACCTGGCGTAATCGAACGAGTTCCCAACCTGGAGAGCTCGAGCGCGATCAAGGTGTGCTACATGTGGCGCGACGGCGATATCGTCGACGTTTATTCACAATCGCGGATAATTCGTTTTTCATGACGCTCGTAAACACGTCGGGACCGTACTTCCGACGCGATCCGGGAGGCCGAGAGCAGGAGCGACAGGGGCGCGCGTGTCGTCGATCCTCGTGAACTGGAACGCGCGCGTTAAATCACGCACAATGGCATTACATTGTATTTATGGCCCAGCTAATGACCCCGGGGCACTGTGAGGTGAGCATATAATAAAGCGATAAATTAAAAGTGCCGGCCCCCACGGCGCGCGCTGTGGCTTTTTTCGCCTGGCTTGGCAGTCATCGTGGGGTTAATGGCGTGTGAATCTCGCGAATCGCCCACCGGTTAGCGGATGGACTGGCCGCGAAAACTGGTCGCCGGCTCTCTCGGCAACCCTTGCGCTCTCTCCCGGTCGACTTTAAGCCCGAACCGCACCTCGGCTTTTTCGAAGGTGACTCCGCTGCACGACCGATCGTTATTTCGACGATCACGTCGATTAACCAATTCAGTTCGCTCGAGAGTGCTTGGCATTCCGGACTTCCCGGAGTCGAGCATTCCGCTATTGTGAGATCGCCGAGAATCCAATTATCCTGTGATATCAAGAGGAGGTCGATATCCTTCGGAAATATCGTGCAATATTGACCCTGACGATTCTCCCTTGC